>NC_056732.1:1154719440-1154799440 GCF_019279795.1 Protopterus annectens | reverse complement strand
ATGCCATGCAGGTGACATTGTTCATAAAAGGTCACCAATGATAGTGTTTCAACATGGAACATGACTGCAAAAAAATAGCACAAATTGTTGTACAATACGATATATGTCCCAATGGTAGGTCTTCTGTAGACATACCCTTTGAGTTGTGTGATCAGATTGTTATTGCAGATATGGTGGGGAGGGAGACAGAGATGTGTATTAACAACTATGATAACCTTGCAGTATGAGGACCTCAGACCTGTTTCCCTCTTTATGTCTTTCAGGGAATATGTCTAGGGAAAGACTGCCTATGTACACAGCAGAGGAGAATGATATCATCATCTCATACCTGCTGCAGCACCACAGCACCCTGTTCGGGTGTACAGCCCATGATCAACAGGGCTAACAGACTGCATTACATGTCTGCAAACAATACCCAGTGGACAGCATAGTGGAGTTGAGTTATACCCACACAATGGCAGAGGAGCATGCAGGTAAGGTCACAGGGCACATCAGTAGATCACTGTTGTGTATCCATCTGCATCTGTAGAGTTAGGTTATGCAAATGTGAGATGAAATATATATAGTCTGTTGCTGCGTTGTAATAATAAACAGATGTGCATAATCTGTAGTATTGTGGGTTTGTACTGTTGATGTATTGTAATGCTGCACCCACCCTGTACCAATGCCACAGGTGAGGCTACTCACATCACATCTCTCACACAATTATGTAGGCCCCTCTGTTATACCTCCAGGGCAGCAGCCTGTAGCTGGTGAGTATAGTGTTTGTTCAAGTTTGCCAATACACCAGCCATGTTATGGACATAGGTTCATAGGTAGGTACTAAGATATTGGCCCTAGGGCCTATATAAGCCTAGCCAAATGGTACCCTGGCTTTTGCCACCCAAGAAAATTATTTTCCTGTGCCCCTGTCAAGCAGAGCCACAGAAGTGATCCCCGGGGTGAATTTCCTATCTCCCATCCAATCATCAAGAGGAGCTTTGTTTGATATAGATAGGTAGTTTGTTCCAGAATATGGGAAGTCTCTTGAGACAGGAATCTATCCCTCCAGCATGTTCTGTTTTTTGTGGTGACAAGGTTTAGGTCCTTAGAGCGTGTAGCTCAGAGGGATTGGAATTTATTTAAGTGGAGCATGTCCAACAGCTTTGGGTTTGACATAGCTTTGTATGTTAGGCAGAGATCGCCTCTGAGTAGGTGATATGCGACAGAGTAAAGCTGGAGTTTTTTGAGACGGTCTGCGTAGGGCATCTGTTTGAGGCTGGTAATCCTCTTTGTGAGGTATTTCTGTGGCCTTTCCAGTTGTTGTAGATGTCTTGTGAGGTACATATCAAAAGGGGCGTTGTACTCTATAATAGGTCTAATGAGTGATGAGTAGAGGGGAACACTGACCTCTTTTTCCTGGATGAGAAACCTTTTGTGATGAGGTGTGCCACGTAGAAGGATTTCCTGATTCCTGTGGGATGTGATTATCAAAGGAGAGACTACTGTCCACCTGTGTCCCAAGGTCTCTTATCACACTTTCGGTGTTAAGTAGACTACCGCCTGTGTGATAGTTCATGGGTACAGAGATTTTACCAAAAGGGATGACAATGCACTTTTTGGCATTGAGCTTGAGGCCATGGCTTTGACACTAGGCATCTGTCTCAGTGAGGCCCTTTTGTAAGATGTCCACATCATTAGGAGATTTGATTATGGCTCCAAGTTTGCAGTCATCTGTGAACTTTGTTAGCCAAAGACCTTCTGTGTTAGCCTGTACTTCAGAGAAGTAGATACCAAACAGGAGAAAACCTAGGACTGAACCCTGTGGTACTCCACTTGTCACTGGTCTGAAGTTGGATTTAGAGTCTGCTACTTTCACAGTGTGGGTTTGGTCAGTGAGCCAGTTGGCAACCCATCTTATGACATAGGGATTTATACCTAGTTTAGTGAGTTTGTTTATAATTCCAGAGTGGGGGATGGTGTCAAAAGCCTTGGCGAGATCTAGATTGGCTGTGTGTACCACCTTACCCTCATCTACAGCTTTGGTGACTGCTTCAAAGAAGTCTATCAGGTTTAGGAGACATGATCTGCCTTTTACAAACCCGAACTGGGTAGGGTCCAGAGTTTGGAAATTACCAATGTCATTGTTTATAAGTTCTATGATGATACGCTCCATAGCTTTGCAGACTAGGCTCATCAGACTAATGGGGTGGTAGTTCCCGGGGTCCGTGGTGGCTCCCCCTTTGTGGAGTAGGATAACCGTTGCTGTGTGCCATTCAGTGGGCACAAAGCCTGAGGTGAGGCTATGACTGAACATGGTACTTAGGTGGGGTGCCAGTTCGTTCTGTACTTCATGTAGAACGCAGCCTGGGACATTGTCAGGTCCCATGAAAGCTGTGTTCTTGGCTTTGGAAAGTGTGTTTTTTACATGTGCAGCCATGATTACAGGTTCTTTACATTCTTCCAGTATAGAGATGGGCCCTTTAGGGGATGAGAGAGGGGTAAAATTAGCAATGAACCTATCTGCCAGGATGTTGGCAATATCAGTTGGTTCTGTATATTTAGTGCCATTGTGCTGTAACTCTGAGCAGATCGGAGTGTTGCCATTGAGATTCTTGACATAGCTATTTAATGCTTTGTGGTTGTTTTTAGAATCAGTGGCGATTTTGTTTTCATAACTAGTTTTGGAGGATTTTATGAGGGGTCTCAGCTTCTTACTGAGGCTGACCATGGAGTTCCTCCAATCATGGGATTTTACTCTTTTTTGCAACAGTTTCTTTCTTCTGTTGTAGAGTTTGTTTCTAGCAGGGGACCACCAGATTGGCTTCCTTTTTTTGGAGGATAGCATCTTGGTTCTGTTATTGATTGCACGATCCATGCACTCGTGTAAGTGCTTATAAAGTGCAATTGTATAGAATTCAGCAGTCGTATCTCTACTGTCCATCAGCATGGGTGTCGTGAAGTTTGCCACTTCTGTCTTAAGAAGCATGAAGTTGGCTTTGGAGAATTTTTTACGGTGGTTTCCTTAATGGGGGGTGGGGCTAGGATGTGATTTGCTTGTGGTCGGATCTGACCAACGAGGAATTGACCTCTCGCGTGGAACACCGGTTGCCCATGTTGGTAAAGACCAGGTCTAGGATATTGCTGCCTCTGGTGGGGGTGTGGATAAGTTGATGCAAGGCATTAGAATTTATGAATTCCAGAAAACTTTGAGCACAAGAGTTGGTACATGAGTAGTTTTCCCAGTTAATAGTGGGGTAGTTGAAATCGCCCATTATTAGTGTGATAGGTTGTACCCTAATATTTTCCAGTGTATCAAGAAATGAAGAGTGGGAATCCTGGGGCATGGTGGGGGATCTGTAGCAAGCTACAATTTGCATTGCGATCTTGCCCAGAGTTAGTTGCACTTGGATAATCTCAGATGCATTATGCTGAGCAACTTGAATGGAGGTGTGGATATCCTTAAAGAATATTGACACGCCTCCGCCTTTAGTGCTCCGGTAAAAGTTAGGTGCCGAAAGGTGTGGTATGAATTATAATCTGGTAATGCAGGGGTGCTCTCTGGAGCCTTGAACCAGGTCTCTGTCACTGCACAGATGTCGATGTTCTCCATTTTAAGAAGTGCCTTGAGTGAGTGCATTTTGAGGTTTAGACTTCTAGCATTGAGTAGCATTACCTTCAGATTTTGCTTTCTTGTACCTGTTATGGTGGTTAATTTTTCATTTGAATCTTGCCTCAAAAAGGCACTATAGGGGTGACAAGAGCCTTAGCCAGTATCCGGAATCCCAAGGGCGACAGGTGCAGGCCATCTCTGGCAAAGCATGGTGGTTTGTCGATCATGTCATCCCAGGCAGACAGATACTGGATCTCCTTAGAATGACACCAGAAGCTTAGCCAATTGTTGAAGTCAATCATTTTGTCCTCGTACTGTGGTATCATTCGGCATGATGGCAGGATGCTACTCAGGGCTAGGGTCATACCTGCCTGGGCTACAAGATCAGAAAGCTCCTCCATGTCTCTTTTCATGTAGTCCAGGGAGGTACGTCTCGGGGCATTCACACCAACATGGACAATGACAGAGTCATATTTGTACTTGCTGTGGAGTTACCTGAGTGCATGCATTATGTGGTGGATCCTGGCACCTGACAGGCAGCTGACAGTGACTTTCTCTTTGTTTAGCCTGGTGAGTGGAACATCAGTGTGCCTGACTATAGAGTCACCTATAACTAGAGTGTTAGGTACGTTGTTATGCCTTATGGGCTGTGGTTGAGTGGCACACTGAGTTTGTGGGCTATGTGTCATTTGGGTTGTGTTGGGGGTGGAGGTTGCTTACGTTTCTGCTTTGGAGGTCCCTGTTGCTTGGGTAGATTTTTTTTAAGAGCGTCCATAAATGTAGGTGTGTGTTTTGTGTTTCTATGTGTGTGTTTTGGTGGTGTAGGTTTTGAGGGACTATGTGATGAGTGTGGTGTTGTGCAAGTGTTTACCTTCTCCTCTTGACTGTCTAGTCCAGTCCTGGGTGAAGAGAGCTTATATATATATATATATATATATATATATATATATATATATATATATATATATATATATATATATAAGTGCATCTCTCACAGGTTGTAGTGTTGGGTGGTAGGAGGAGAAGGTTGTCTGTGTACGTGAGGCAATTGCTGTATTGCCCAGATTCATCAGATAGACAGGAGAAAACATTGGGAGCTGACCCTTAGACATGCCTGGATAGATGCTTATTTATTAAGTACTAAAAACTGTTTTCCTCTACACAAGTGAGGAAAGTTGAGTGCTATAGTAATTTGTAGCTTTTTAGTGCCTACAATGAGTTCTGAACAAGTGCTGAGCTCAAAGAAACAGATTTGAGTGAGTGCTGAAACTAGAAAACTGGCTAGTTCTAAGAAACAAAATTAAGCTAGAAGGCTTCCCTCCAACACAGAAAGGCTTGGGGGCATAGAATCTTACAAACAGTCCTGGATACAGTAAGTCTGTATCTGGACTAGACAACTTATAGGAAAGGCAGGAAGCAAGCTTAGAAAACATTTTTTTTTTGCAAAGTGGAAAGGGGAAAGGAGGAGCAGAAGCAAACTGGGTTGGCCTTCTAAAATGTTCTCCCTGGAATAGGTAGAATGAGGTAATGACACTAGACTGGGAGGAGTGTCCCAGATCAAATTTACAGTAGGGGTGGGCAACTGCAAAGCCACCAACAAAAATCAGAACAAACAAACCCAATCAGATGCTTAACAATTGTAGAAAATTCTAACTAATACCTCACACACAGTGAGTAAAATAAAATTGCTATATAACTCAGAAATAAGCAAAAAACAGGATACTTAATGTTATATATCTCAGATTCGTTAGCTCAGAGCCCTTCTTCCGACTTCCCCCAATTAGCTCATTGTAAAATGGCAGAAACAGTCACAAGTTAGCTTCTTAAGTAACAAAGGTGAAACTTGAAACAACTTTAAAAAAAGCTTGAAAGAACCAATGTGGTACTTATTCCAAGGCATTGTCCAGGCAACCCCAGTCAGCCAATGACCACAAATAATTCACTCTCACTGAAATGCTATACTGGCCTTGACTAAGCTATGATGACCTGGGACATGTGCTGAGACACACAGCCTCTACAAACAAACAATCAGGCCCAAAACACAAGCCTGAGTATGGACAATGCTACACTACCAACACTACTTAGGTAGAGAAAACTGCAGAAATGTTTAAACAGATAAAGGATCAAGGAGACTCTAGAGAATGATTTTAAATGCAAACAAGTTATATGATACACTCCTAGCAGGAAATCCGAAGAAATAAAACCCAACCAGATGCTTAACAATTGCAGAAAATTCTACTTAATACCTCACACACAGTGAGTAAAATAAAAGTGCTATAAATAACTCAGAAATAAGCAAAAAACTGGATACTTAATGTTATATATCTCAGATTCGTTAGCTCAGAGCCCGTCCTCCGACTTCCTCCAATTAGCTCATTGTGAAATGGTATATTCCATACACACATTTAACACACCTACCCATAATTCATGCTGTACATGTTCACGTATTGTTGCTGTTAACTGCACTGCATCACAGTGATCACCATGATGGTGTATCTGAAGGGTATGTAAGACTACTGCAATATAACCAACATCCTGTCATTGCAAGATGTGTGCACAGAGATGAACATAATGGTGGGAAAATTGCCTACAGTAGGGACATGTCTGAAACATCATCCTTATACAGTGCTACAACAGTGTAAATACCACTATTACAATGGCAACTGTTACAGATCTACACTACAGCATATCACAATACTGCATTCTACAACCTTTACAACCTGCAATGTGGTCCTAACATGAGCAATGAATATGTAATATGGAATCCTATGTTAGGACAGCAAATATGGGGAATACATACCTTCACAAACATTGGAAGCATATGTGTGCATACACTCCAGATAACATATTGTGGAAGCAGCTTTTGAGGTACTGACAGCATGCATTCTTTATGAGTATGGACCTTCCAGCAAATGCAGGTCCTCAATGTCACACCAATAAATGGTCTAATGTCCAAGACATTTGGCCATCAAATGTGCCCTCTTACTTGCAACAGCCATGGCTTGCACACATCTTACAAGCTATGGAATGGATCCCATACCCAACAGGTAGCATCCAGGAGTTGGACATGTAGCCTTACCTCACCATTGCATATACCATGGCAAACAGTGCAGATAGTCATGTATGTGGCAAGGATGTATGCAACAGGATTAATGTAAAAAATAAACAGATGGCCATGCAAGACAGATGGCGACACATGTTGCAAACTGGTCATGCAGACTGCTTGGTAACATGCCACAACACTGAGGGAGTTGCAGGAATGTCTAGCAAGTACTGGCTGTGCAGTACCCATGTTGTCAATTGCCTGGACTCTGCATAAGTGTGGCCCATGCATTAGGGTAATCAGATGGGACAGCTGTACCATAAGAGACATCAGTTAGGCCTCTCTACAGGTAGCATATGCATAACAGCAAAGGTCCCCATAAGGCATGCATTGCAATGTGTGCTGGTGTACCAAGACCACGCTGGAAACCTACAGACAGTATCATTTATGATACATGCGTTGCACAACCAACACCTCACCCCACCTCAGGCCCACCATCCCCATCTGTACCTTGCCAGTGCCAGTGTACACCTGTATGTTTGCCATTCATTAGCAGGGACTAGGCTGGTACACATGGTGTTCAGTGTTTGGGACACTGCAAAATGACACACATGTGTAGGCCATAGTTGTCAAGCATCTGCAAAAAGGCTGAGGGTAGGGAGGGGGAGTCATCATGAAACACAACAGTGCGCTGATGTAGAGGTCCAAAGGATGTTATTAATGGCTGTATCTGCACACAGTCAAGGTCAGAAACTGTGGCAGACATAACCCTGAGTCCACAGCAATAGTGATGGGACTGTGTGCCCTCCAAGGGATGTGCACAAGTTCAGCTTGCAATCATGCAGAGTTGGGGGACATTTGTAGGGCAGACTGACCAAATACTGGCAAATGCAGATGGCCCATGCTAGTATACCCCTGCCAGGAATAGTGACTGCTGTAGTACACATAACAGTAGGTGCAACAAACCATCATGATATGGGCATGCACACATATGCACCCACAAAATAAATGCATCTCAATCAGCATCTGCACAACTAACACATTTGTTTGACACTGCATTTGATTGCACAGGTCATATGTCACATATCAGGTTCGTGTAATGTTAACATATGCAGTAATGTGGCCCCATGGTATATCAAGCAAGTGAGTGCCGTATCAATAAGGGTGTGTACACTCCCCATAGCCATGGTAAGGTTTGAAGCTTGTCAGTGTAATTGTATTTTATTGGCCATACATGCACCACTGATGATGAGATCTGTAAATCAGACATCAGGCATTCACAAATGACATCTATCCGCATATCATCCCAGGTATGTGTCAGCCAAACACATAGGGGATGTGAGCAGTAAAGCAAACATAACTGACACACATGTACACATTCAGCAGTTGTGTGTACATGCCTGTGTACATGGGTGCAGTGTGTTCCAGGGGAAGGGGCATCACCTACTAACACAACCCATGCATCACAGAGATGTATAATGTTGGTATCAGGGATTGACTATAGCTGCACTGCATGCTGTGAGTGTCATATGTCAATCATGTTGTCAGATGGGTAATGAGAGGTCTGTGTTTAATATCTTTCTGCAAGCTTACCTGTAAGTGTGTGTGTGTGTGTGTGTGTGTGTGTGTGTGTGTGTGTGTGTGTGTGTGTGTGTGTGTGTGTGTGTGTGTGTACTGTTAAGCAATGACATACGGGTCTTAAATTGCATTTCCTGTTTTCCCGTCTCAGGTGGCGAGGTGGGTCAGGGTCCCTCCTGCAGGCAATCTGATATTGGTGTCCATAGAGACACTGAAAATTATGATAGGTGTGCACAGGTGAAGTAGTCAAGGGCTGAAGCTATGCCATTTTCTGACATACCGCTGTTATCCAACCCATCCCCGCACACAGTCACAATGCCTATACACATCCCATTACCAGTGGCCATAACTGAGGGACAGTTGGCAGTTGGTGGCATGGGACAGGACAGTGTGGTATCTATGGCACGTGTGACTGGACACAGCAGCCATAGCCAGATGTCTAGTGGGGTACCACATAGGCAGATGTACAGGGGTGCTCATTGAATGGCTGCTGGTCATTGTGCACCTGGCAGAAGTGCCACATCTGTTACCACCAAATGCATGTTTCAGGCTGTCATGGAGGCACAGGCACGTATGGATCAGTACACCAGACAGGCTTGGAGGTTGCAGAGTGCTACTCATTCAGCTGTTACTTACATCTGTGATCTTGCAGGTGCCCTCCATTATTTTTCAGAGGTCATGGATAGACGGTTGGTTGAGATGGTGGGAATCCTTGACCGTGTAATGTCCATGCTCGAGCATATAGTGGGAGTGGTACGATAGCCAATTGGATGTATGCCAGCAACACTAATAGCTGGAGGTCAACGTGAATGTGCAAGGACACCGAGCCGTTCCCGCAGTGGCAGTACAAGCTCCAGCACTGCAAGGGGGGCACTGTCCACACCACACCACAGCAGGCCATGTGCACGTGGCCCTGGTCAGTCCCAGGAGGGATCTGGATCCAGTGGACATATGTCATCATCAGGGGAGAGTACCATATCATTACTTGTATCTGGTGGTGCCCATAGATCCCCTAGCAGGCACAGTTCTCATGTCCATGGCCAGAGATGGTGAACTGTACACCCTGCCAGGTATGGTCTGCAGCTATCCAACAAACACCTGTATAGGGCAGTCACATGGCAGAACTGTGTGCATGCGTACTCGCACACAATACAAACACAGCTAGGGCAACCCCATACCTACACATACCACATCAACACTGCCATATCAATAATTAAAGCCCCTCACTCACACACATGTTGTCAAATGTATGGCTCTGCCTAGGTCTCTGGCAAACCAACAACACATCCTGTGCATATGATACAGGCTTATATGGTTCTGATGCACATGGTGACTGTACTACGGTGTACCAATGTAATGCTGTGTAACATGTTGTCAGTAGTAAAGTTTAATGCTTACATTTCAGGAAGTGTAGCTGTCCAGCCATGATACATTATAGCTGTTATTAACACTGAGTGATTGTGGTCTCCATAATGTATTCCATTTGTGTTGTAGGTGTCCATGTGTCAGCAGGAGGATCGTCTGCTGTTGTATCCTACAAGGGGAATGGCACTGTGGTGATACCTTGTCTGTGCCATACCCTGGGTACAGGTGAACACATGTCACAGGTCTGTATAACAGTTACCTCATGTGCCACATGGCTGATAAGTCTGGGGGTGGTGTATACAGGTGAATGCATGGTGGCTGCTGTCAGCAGCCCTTCTACAGTGGACAATGGTAAGTGTACTGGGTGATACACACCACATGTTTGTATATAACACACACAGAGGCTTTGGTGTTGATGCAATACACATAGAATACTGTACACATGGATGTATATACCTGTACAAGGAACACATTGTAGCCTATGTAATTGCGCCAAGCCAAATAGGCATAACAACACAATGGGAAATAAGCAGTCTGCTAGTTTAGTATCATTGATGATGGTACTGCTAGGGTATATGTCCCCTTCCTCAATATAGTGCAATCCTCAACTCAGTAAACATAGGTGTGCTGGTGTAGGTGGCAAAGCCCTACCATTTGGAGGGTGAGAGGTGCTGTAGAACCGCAGATAGTGAGACAGACAATTACTTAACCTGACAACATGAACTATAAAGTATTGCGGCCAGTTAACCGGGGGGATACACTCAACAGTAACTGCAATGATGGTGGCTGTATCCACAATGCCTCACCCAACTATATATACCAACCCCGGTATCACTGCACACCTATACAGTGGGGAAGAGGGCATTTACACACCTACCACTAGTTGTGATGGAATGTATTTCCACAGGATGATACCTGTGAAATGTTAGCATATGTCAGGCAGTTCCCAGACAGATGACCTCCTGGGGCATGTATATTCTGCAAAGAGAAGTAGATATTTTCACATACACACACATTCTTACTTGGCAACACTGGGACTAGAACCCCTACCAAGGTATGTAATGCTACTGATGTGTGTGGCCTTAATTGCACACACCACACAGCTTTTAGGATGAGGTGTGTTCCAGGTTACATGTTATATGAAGAACATCCCAAGGCCTGTACAGTATGGTAATGGGGGATGTAATGGTTGTTTATGGACAATACATAGTGTGACATACTGTCATATACACATTGACAAACACATAAAAGTCAGACACACATCTGGGAGACCTGAGGTTATCAGTAGTAACTACCTTGTCAGTGTGTCCTGATAGTATTATCAGTTACCTGTATGTTTGATGGTGACAGTGGTCCCCATATGGTGGAACATGGGACATGTACTGGGGGTACCATGGTGTAAAGACAGTATACCCAGTACCCAAACCCCACAGTGGAAAGTGTATGCACTGAAACCCATGATAACACTCTGACATACCCACCATCACACATTGACCAGGACAGCAATACAACCCATTGTCTATCCAGAGAGTGCTACTACAGTGATATGCATCTAATGCACATGCCACAGGCATAGTAGGGTGATGCATTGTCATGGCTCTCCTATGGTCAGCAACATCATTATCCATAATACTGTGTGGCAAGGTGTCTTGTATTAGGAGAATGTGGCCTCAGAATGCTGTATCCCACAACTATACACACATGCACACATACACACACTTGCCAGAATACAATGGTTATCCCATGCCTACTTGCACAACAGTGTTGTGTTGCTGCTGCAAGCCCCATTTAGCCCTTAGGGAGAAGAGTGTAACAAGGTACATGTAATATCTGGTACAGCAGCAGCCACATCTAACTATGGCAATGGGGGGGGTGTGGTGGGTGTGAAGGGCCTCAGGGTATTCTCAACTACAGGTCTACAAATAAACAGACACTGATAATCTCAGTAATGCACACATACACATTTGTCAGTACTGGGATCCATCAGTGCAGATGTTCATAGGTGTGTACTAGGCTATTGTCCATGAAGAGATGGGAAGTGTAGGGGATGTGGGTACAGTGTTATCATGCCACCTGCCATGTGCCAGCAGGCTATCTATCAACAGATACCACAAGGGTGATCCTCAGGGTGAGAGTTACATGCATCAACCAATCATCTGGTTGCCTCTTGCAGATGGCCAGTGAGGTGCTCCAGTTGACATGTATGCAACATGTATTACATAACATGGTCAGTGTCTGTCTTGGAGACCTGTACCCAAGCATGTTCCCTTGACTGTGGTAGTGTAGTTGAGGTATCCATGGCATGTGCTGCGTACATGATGTGGAGTCCTAGCTGTGGCATTCATAACACAGCTGGGCAGACATGTCCCTGTCAGCCAAACATAGATTGTCTCTTAGCAGCCAAGATGGATACCTGATATCTGCACATTTGTACAGAGTACAGAAAGATATCATCTAGCCAACTAGCTATGCATTAGGATGAATGTGTTGACAGATAGACGTCTGACACCGACAGGTATGCAATTACTACATGACGGCAGCCCTCACTGACATGTGCTATACACACAGTAGTCTACAGTTATTTTCCACATGTCAGATCATTATTCAGCAGGAAATATTTAATGAGATACAGCTCATACACCAGGAACATGACAATGAGGACTCAAAGTCCATCTTTGCATGCAGGGGTGTTTGGTTCCAGTACTACATTCTGCAATCTACTCTTACATGGGAAAGCACTGTCAACAGTAGTAACATAATGATACACTACATGCCAGTGTGACTGCATATAACCTGGGATATTACCCATGTACATAACACAATCAAACAGAAAAGGGTGTTGTACAAGCCATATATACTCAGGTGTCCCAGACAGTAGACTCATACCCCTTGCTACTGCAATGACAGCACATAGACGCATGTTATGTACATGGCAATAAATACACTTATTAAAGATGTCATTACCCTGCTGTGTTATCAAACCAGAATGTGAGCACTGGTTACCAGGGCTGAGCCATGCATAGCAGGTTTCAGCATTGCTGCAATATAAATGCTAAGAAGATTTGCACACTAGTAAGTGAAGCCTATACGGTGTAAGTGCCTGTATGTTTAACTGTAGGTTAGCAGTGGTTACCCTTGCGCAAACCCACACAAACCCACAAAGCTGTTCAAAACTGCCTTAAACACTCTGTATCCAACAGCTCTTCTCCTGCCCAGCAACAAAATAAACAGCTCTTGCAAGTCTTGAACTTAGGACCCTGTACACTATAGTCACAGCAGTTAAACATTAAGCCATCACAGCTGTGAAAACAGTTGTTTTTTCTAACATATCTGGCAGTACACATACTGAATAGTGTTGAACATCTGCTGTGACATCTACAATGGCATAGTACTTGTTAGTGATATTACTGTTGAATCACATATGTTGTTATATCTAAATAAACACATAGATGAATATGGTGTGATACATCTGGGAAGGTATAAACAATAGTAATGTTTACACATAAGGATATGGATATATATATACATATGTAGATATATATATATATATATATATATATATATATATATATATATACATATGTAGATATATGTGTACATGTACATACACATATATAGTCATATATATGTATTTATATACACCTGTATATTGCATTATATATATGGTCATAAATAGATCTATCTGTATATATATATATATATATATATATACATATATATATATATATATATATATATATATATATATATATATAGGTTCATAGGTAGGTACTAGGCTATCGGCCCAAGGGCCTCTGTAAGTCTAGCCAACAAGGTTCCCTGGCTTGCGCCACCCAAGAAAGTTATTTTCCTTTGCCACTGTCGAACAGAGACACAGAAGTGATCCCCGGGGTGTATTTCCTATTTCCCATCCACTCATCAAGATTTTTCTTAAAGAGTGCTAATGAAGAACTTTGCTTGACATAGATGGGTAGCCAGTTCCAGAGTATGGGAAGTCTTTGAGACAGGAATCTATCCCTCCAACATGTCCTGTTTATTGTGGTGACAAGGTTTAGGTCCCAAGAGCATGTAGCTCGGAGGGATTAGGATTTCTTTAGGTGTAGCATGTCCAACAGCTCTAGGATTGACATAGCTTTTTATGTTAGGCAGAGATCACCTCGGAGTAGGCAATATGCTACGGAGTAAATCTGGAGTTTTTTGAGGTGGTCAGTGTAGGGCATTTGATTGAGGCCAGTAATCCTCTTTGTGAGGTACTTCTGTGGCCTTTCCAGCTGCTGCAGATGTCTTGTGACATACATTCCAAAAGGGGCATTGTACTATATAATGGGTCTAATGAGTGTCGAGTAGAGGGGAACAATTACCTCTTTTTTCCTGGATGAGAACCCTTTTATATATTATATATATATTAATGCATATATCTATAAATATATGTGCAGATAAATATATATATATATATATATATACATATATATATATATATATATATATATATATATATATATATATATATACATATATATATATATATATATATATATATATATATAGATATAGATATATATATATATATATATATGGGTATATGTATATATATGTGTGTATGTGTGTGTATGTGTGTGTGTATATATATCCATATATGTATGTATATATGTATATGTATACATATATATATATATATATATATATATATATATATATATATATATATATATATATATATATATATATATATATATGTATATATGTATATATATATATATATATATATATATATATATATATATATATATATACATATATGTTTAATATATATCCAGAACGTGGAGTGGAGTCATACCTCAGGACCAACAGTCGCAACCTTTTAGTGCAAGGGTATGTCATGTAAGTACTGCAGGTATAAATGTAGACTGTTGCTACTATAACAGGGGTTGTCTTAACAGAAACGTTGTGTGTGGGAGTTCACATCTGATATTGACATGTACACCATCAGTTAGTGACAGACATCCCAAGATCATCATAGTACGGTACCAAAGATATCACAGTAATTGTCCTGTGGAATACAGCAGAGATATGACCAATAAATGTGGACAGTCTGACATACTCTGGTCAGTCCAGAAATATACACAGAACTCCTTAGTGCAAGACATGTCGACCAAGCCTGACAATGTGGATGTTAACAGCCATGTAAATGGGGATATCACGTAAATGCTGGAATACTTATGCTCACACAGTTTATGCATTTAGACACTCCTGTCTGTCCTGACACATAATAACTGGCGGAGCAGAGAACACAAGCCCACATACTACCCACTAGTTAGTGACATACATCTGTACAGCATCCCACTGCTTTGTCAGAAATACACAACAGTTACAGTGGCCCAGCAGCAGTTCATCTGACAAATATCTGGACATAACATCACACTGGGTAAGTACACTGAGCTGCTAGGCATGTCACAAAGCACTGTGCAAACTACAGGCAGACTGCCACAACACTGGCCTGCATTTCTTATGGGGGAATACACATGTACCTGCAAATATATCAGGCTCTACAGGCATGTAACAGCATGGAATAACAGACACCTGTGTGAAAGCACATACCCACAACCAATGTGAAAACAGCCACAGCCACATATGGTAAGCATGCTTAATATTATAGTATATTGACTCTATGATCAACACCATCATCATATGTGCCACTCATACACTATCCCTACATATACTGGGCCAATACACAGTGTATTCCGAAGCCTAACTGTGGTATGGGACATGTGTGGGTTTGGCCCAGAAACATGTAAGCCGATAGAGTACCATACACTGGAGCAACATGCAACATCAGATAGAACAGGACCAAGAACAATGACATCTACCACAGTCTGTACACAGGCCAAGGTACATATTCGCAATACACACTCTGTTGACAATCACCATGAGTACACAGACCTCACTACTATACACACTACAACAGAATGTCCAGGTTTTGTCTTCATATATAAGTCCTGCTGTACATATGTCCAGCATTCTGATATCTCACTGGCTTGTTATCAGGTATGATGTCAATAAATAATGGTGTACTGAACATATGCACCTCTTACTGCATGACATATGCACAAAGGTTGACAGAGTTATGGCTGGAGGCACAAACACAGGGCCAATATTGACATGTTGCTGTGATAACCTCATACATTTACTGGTGTAACAGGGTTTGTTGTGGCATATGTCTTCTGAAGCCTATGAAGTCAGCAACTCTCATGGCTGTCACCATGTACTGACTGCAATCCTCAGACTATGCTACTGCATTTCTAAAGATAGGTCATCTGTGAGTAACACAACACACATAAGACTCCAAACCCTGGCCAGTTTGCAGATAGCCCTACAGGTGGGTGTTTCCTCATCCACATAACAAAGTCATGACAGGTATTAAATCATGTAGACCAGCCATATCCACACAAACGCTGTTAAACAGACATTATTTCAAATACAGAAGAGCAAGACTTACATTCTGTAGTCATGTCTGGAACATTCCCTCCTGTTTGTTGGCCTGTCTCCACAGTGTATGTTGTAAGAGGTATATCCCACTACCCTCTGTGATGCTGTTTGCTAAACACTGACATGAAGTCCTGCTCACAGTGAATGAAAAAGGCCAACACCCACATGATGTTCCTAGTTATAGGAGTGTGTTTCCATGCATTTGGGTATGGTAATGCTACCACAGCTGTTTCACATGCAATCAGCTAGTGGGGGACTGCAATTCATGCACAGACCATCAGCTGATCATGAGCATCACTTACAAAACACTTTCTGCTGCCTAAGCAAAGCAGTTGTACTTCTCCTCATCCACCAGAGAGGGAGTGAGAGAGACAGACAGAGACAAAATAAGAAAGGAAGGGGGTAGGAGAGTAAAAGCTAAACATGTTTGTGTCACACACTTACCAGTATGGGGTTTCAAACCCCTATCTGACTATGTATTGCTATTACATTTCTATGCAGTTATTTCATGCGCCACATGTTGGAGAGATGTCCAAAGGTATATTTGAAGGTGAGTGACATCAGCAACAGTGATAAAGGAGGGATAAGGTAGGTGTAGTACATGTGCCTGTCCACAAAAACAGGTGTCAAGGATGACACAGCCACACTCTCTCAGGGACTCACACACATTATCACAGTTGGCAGGGTCAGGATTAGAATTCCTAACTAACTAGTTTGCTACACTACAGTATTACTCAGTTATCACATGCACCACAGAGGTTATCAGGCTGATATATGGGCAAAGGGTATGTCCAGGTGACTAACATCAGAAGGCATGCTTCAGTAGGGCAATGGGAGGTGTAGTGAGTATGAATGGCCTCCGAATCATTAATTTCCACACACACACACACACACACACACACACACACACACACACACACACACACATACACACACACACACACACACACACACACACACACACACACACACACACACACACACACAGACAAAGGTGTGCCAGTACTGACATGCATGGGTTCATTGTTTCATAGGTGTGTAGTGGTTGACTGTGCCAGAAGGCTGTACAAGGTATGCAATGGGTATACCTTGGCATCAGGCCACATGACAATGGTCTGCAGTGTGGCTCAGGGGTGTAGTCTCTGGATTGGCCCACAAAGGTGGGTACTGTATTTACAATCCACTCATCTGGGTTACTATTGTGTGTGTCCAGTGCTGTGCAATGCTTGCCATGTATGCGTTCTATATTCTGTAACATGAACAGTGTCTGGGATGTGCACAAGTCCCACATGCATGTTCTGTGACATGTGGAAGTGTACCTGGAGTGTCTGGGGCATGTTGTGTGGACAGATTGTTATCATCTGATGTGAAATTCCTGACCGCATGTGGTGAGTACTGGCAGTGGTACTCAGGTTGGTCCTGCACCTACATTGACAGCATGATACAGGTATTCACCGATGTTAGTGGCATCTATCCATACAAGGCATGTGTGTAAGGCATGGTATTTCCTTTGTGGGTTACATTTGCTGACTCTACAGTTGTTGCAGGAGTCCAGTGGGAAAAATAGAAAAGGGCCACTGTATGCAGTGATTTCCCTACTGTAGGGATGGAACAGGATGCCATGTCCTCTGTAGTCCACTGTAATCACACCATGGTTACTATCTGTGGGCAATATGCAGAGAACTACCAACATAGTGGTTGTTGCCTAGCCAAGTGTGTTTGTGTATGAGACATGGATGGAGAGTGTTCTCTGGGTAATACAAGGGTTGCCTGTATTGTTCCCCAATCCATAATGTCACATGTAGGGGTATGGATTGTCTACACCAGCCTCTCTGCTGTTTGACATGTGTTGTGCTTGTAAGGTGAACATTGTGACATATAATAGGCCCTCCATATAAGAAATTTACAAACCCCGCTGCAAAATGAGTCGTATTATTACACAATCACAGCTACCTCCACACAAGGTACTAATGACAAACACACACACACACAGAGTCTCACAATTGCTATGTCTGGGATTGGAACTCCTACCTAATTAGTACGTCACACTATATCATTACACAGTTATAGCATGCATCACAGAGCTTACAGGGGTACTCCTTCACCAAAGGTGTATTTCAAGGTGAATGGCATCAGCAGGCTTGCCAAAGTAGGGCAACGGACATTGTTGTGACTGTTTATGCCCTCAAAAGCATTGATCCCTACACAGACAAACAAACACACACACACAGTTTCACAGTGGCCATGTCTGGGATTAGAACTCCTACCTGACTAGTACATCACACTACAGCTTTATGCAGTTATAGCACACACCACAGAGCTTACAGGGCTATTCCTTCCCCAATGGTGTATTTCAAAGTGAATGACAGCAGCAGGCTTGCCAAAGTAAGGCAATGAAAAGTGATTTGACTGTGAATGGCCTCAAAAGCTATGATCCCTGAACAGATAAACAATCTTAAACACAAGAGTTTCACAGTTGCCATGTTTGGCATTAGAACTCCTACCTAACTAGTACATCACACTACAGCATTACACAGCTATAGCATGCACCATGGCACTTATAGGGCTACTCCTTCACCAAAGGTGTATTTCAAGGTGAATGACATCAGCAGGCTTGCCAAAGTAGTGCAATGGAAAGTGTAGTGACTGTGAATGGCCACAAAAGCACTGATCCCTACACAGACAAACAATCACACACATACACAGAGTTTCACAGTTGCCATGTCTGGGATTAGAGCTCCTACCTGATTAGTACATCACACTACAGCATTATACAGTTATAACATGTGCAACAGAACTTACAAGGCTCCTCCTTCCCCAAAAGGATTATTTCAAGGTGAATGACATCAGCAGGCTTGCCAAAGTAGGGCAATGTAAAGTGTAATTCATAGGTTCATAGGTTTATAGGTTGATATTAGGCTATCAGCCCTAGGGCTTATATAAGTCTAGCCTTAACAATTCTTTGGCTATTTCATCCCACAATATTTACTTTATCTCTAGCAGGGCAACTGACGTGATCCCCGAGGTTTATTTCCTATCTCTCATCCAATCATCAAGGTTCTTTTGAAGGGGGCCAAAGAGGCGCTATGCTTGACATGTATGGGCAGTCTATTCCAGAGTATAGGGAGTCTCTGGGTCAGGAACCCATCCTTCCAGCATGTTTTGTTCATTGTGATGACAAGGTTTAGATCCCTGGAGCATGTGGCTCTGAGGGATTTCTTTAAGTGTAGCTTGTACAACGGTTCTGGGTTTGACATGGCCTTGTATCTTATGCAGAGATCGCCTCTGAGTAGATGATATGCACAGAGTATAGCTGGATTATTTTTAGATGGTCAGCAGAGGGCATCTGCTTTAGGCCTGTGATTCTTTTAGTGAAGTATTTCTGCGGCCTTTCTAATTGGTGCAGATGTCTTGAGAGGTACATACCAAACAGGGTGTTGTATTCTATACTGGGTCTACTGAGAGATGAGTACAGTGGGACAATGACCTCCTTTTTTCTGGATGAGAAGCCCTTAGTGATGAGGTGTGCTACACAGAAGGATTTTGTTACTGTTGTGGCAATGTGGATATCAAAGGTGAGACCACTGTCCACCTATGTCCCTAAGTCTCTTATCACACTTCCAGTGTTTAGTGTACTGCCACCTATGTGGAAAATCATGGGTACATGTTTCTTCCAAAAGGGGATAACTATACATGCCTTGGCATTGAGCTTGAGCCCATGGCTCTGGCAGATCTATATCATATGAGCGAATCGCACAAATTGTGAATGTTCATAATATCGAATAAACTGAACCTAAAATTTCCTATTAACTGGGTCTGCGCACCCCACATCCCCCGCTACATATATATTCCAAATCTGACATTGCACTACAGTGAGGAAAGGGCAAATATCCCATTTTTCACTGTATCGCGATCTCAGAAAAAGCACTTCGAGGTCCGGTATGTTCGATATTATGAGCGTTTGCAATTTGTGCAATCCGCTCATATGATATAGACCTGGCTCTGGCATCAAGCATCTATTTCTGTAAGGCCCTTTTGTAGAATATCCACATCCTTTGGGGATTCAATAATGGCTCCCATTTTGCAGTCATCTGTGAACTTTGTTAGCCAGAGTCCCTTAGTGTTGGCCTGTACTTCAGAGAAGTAGATGCCAAACAAGAGCAGTCCAAGGACAGAATCCTGAGATACTCCACTTGTCACTTGTCTGGAGCTGGATTTGGAGTCAGCTACTTTTACAGTGTGGGTTCTGTCAGTAAGCCAGTTGGCAACCCATAGAGTGACATAAGGATTAATGCCCAGCTTAGTACGTTTATCTATGATTGCAGACTGGGAGATGGTGTCAAAGGACTTGGCAAAGTCTGGATAGGCTGTGTGGACCACTTTACCCTCATCCACAGCTCTGGAGACTGATTTGAAGATGTCAGTCAGGTTTAGGAAACAAGTTCAGCCCTTCATGACCCCAAACTGGGTAGGGTCCAGTGTTTGAAGGTTGCCAATGTCTTTGTTTATAAGTTCCATGATAATGCATTCCATGGCCTTGCAAATCAGGCTTGTCAGACTGATGTGGCGGTAGTTTCCAGGATCCAAGGTGGACCCCCCTTGTGGAGTGGGATAACTGTAGCTGTGCACCACTCAGTGGAAACAAAGCCTGAGGTGAGGCTATGATTAAACATGGCACTTAGGTGAGGTGCCAGTTCATTTTGTAGTTCATGTATTACACAGCCTGGGATGTTGTCTGGTCCCGTGGATGCTGTATTCTTAGCTATGGAAAGTGTGTTTTTCACCTGTGTGGTCGTTATTACCGGAATTTGGCAGTCTTTCAGTATTGAGATGGGCCCTTTAGTGGGTGAGAGGGAGGTGAAGTTTGGCACTGAATCAATCTGCCAGGATATTGGCTATATCCTGGGGTCATTATATTTAATGCCATTCTGTTGTAGCTCAGAGCAGAGCTGAGCATTGCCATTTAGATTCCTGACATAGCTATAGAATGGCTTGTGGTTGTCTTTGGAATCTGTGGCTTTATTATTTTCATAACTAGCTTTGGAGGATTTTATGAGGGACCTCAGTTTCTTACTGAGGCTGGTAAGGGAATTTTTGTATCCTGGGATTTTCCTCTTTTCTGCAACAGTTTCTTCCTTTTGTTGTAAAGTTTGTTTATGGCAGGGGACCACAAGATTGGCTTCCTTTTTTTGGAGGAGAGCGTCTTGGTTCTATTTGGGATGGCACAATTCACGCACAAGTGGTTATGCTCATGTAGTGCTTTAGTGTAGGATTCAGCAGTCGAACTTTCAGTTCCTGTTTGCATGGGTGTCATGAAGTTTGTCACTTCTGACTTGAGTAACATGAAGTTGGCTTTGGAGAAGTTTTTTATGGAGGTTTCCTTACTGGCGGGTGGTGTGGTTGTCAAGAGTGCTTGGCTTATGGTCAGACCTGACCTATAAGGGGGTGACCATAGGTGTGGAGCATTAATTTCCCATGTTGGTAATGAGCAGGTCTAGGATATTGGAGCCCCTGGTGGGACTATGGGTTAGTTGATCCAGGGCATTAGAATTTATGAATTCCAAGAAACATTGGGCAAAGGTGTTGCTACTCGAGTAGTTTTCCCAGTTAATGGCAGGGTAGTTGAAATCACACAGTTTTAGAGTGTTTGGCTGTACCTTAATATTTTCCAGTATGTTTAGAAAGGTGTAAAGAGAATCTGGGGGCATGGTGGGGGATCTGTAGCAAGCTACAATTTGGATTGCAGTCTTACCTAGTGTTAGTTGTACCTGGAGAATTTCACACACATTGTGTTGGGCAACTAGCCTGGTGGTGTGAAAATCCTTGGTGAATATGGACAGTTTTCCACCTTTAGTGTTTCGGTCCTGGTTTGGTGGTAAGAGTTGTAGCCTGGTATTGCAGGGGAGCTCTCGGTAGCCTTGAACTAGGTCTCTGTTACTGCACAGATATCGATGTTCTCCATTTTTAGGAGTGCTTAGTGACTGTGAATGGCCACAAAAGGATTGGTCCATACACACGCACACACACACACACACACACACACACACACACACACACACACACACACACACACACACACACACAGTCTCAAATTATCATGTCTGGGATTAGAACTCCTACCTAACTAGTACATCACAGTACACCATTATGCAGTCATAGCACATGCCACGGAACTTACATGGCTACTTTTTCACCAAAGGTGTATTTCAAGGTGAATGACATAAGCAGGCTTGCCAAAGTAGGGCAATGGGGAGTGCAGTGTGTGTGAATGGGCCATAAACCATTCATCTGGAAGCACACACACAACACTCAGTCACACACAGATTTACATTTAACAGGAATGTGTATACAACTGCTAGATGAATACTGACTTGTACAGTCACGTTACACAGTTATCACAAGCACTACAGACACTATAGTGCTGAGGGATACCAGAAGCAAATGTCTACAGTGATTGGCATTTGTGCATTATGTGTTTTTAGCCAACTGGATGTGTGCTGGGTGGAACAGGCCTCATGATGGGAAGCTCTTTGTCACTGTCTGTCACTCTCTTCCACACATCTATGTATGTGTAATTTTGGCCTATTATAGTGTGTTGTTCTCAGATATATGTGTGTATTCCTATCCAATGTGTGTGCAAAGCATGACTGGTGTGCAATGTGGAGTGTGTGCACAAACATCTGCAACTGTCAGATATGCATAGTCCACTGTTGTTGTCAGACATGGGCTTAAGTGTTGCAGCATGTCCAGTATGACCTTTCATTATTTTGTTGTCAGACGTGGGCTTTGTTGCTCTAAGTGTGGCAGCATGCCCAGTATCACCTTCTGTACTCAATGTGTGAATCCATTCCAGGTAGGTTGTACTCCAGTGCAGGCTTTTGTGTTCTGAACCAACAGCTATCATCCTGTTTCTGCAGGATATCTGTAGATCAGTTGATAATGTAGGGTCACAATGGGCAAAGGATAGTGGGTTACTGTAAGTAATTGTGTCTGTGCTGCTTCTGCTACATGATTTTGGTGTTAGCAGAGATATTCAGACATATGTACTGTTTTACTCTGTGATGTTTTATATCATCAACTACTGTCAGGTATACATATTTGCTTGCAGTAATTTACTGGGGAACACAGGGTGAATGAAGCTGTGTCCAGTTTTGTGGTCCGCTGCTTACATATTCTTGCACAATCATGCCATTCTGGAGGGAGAGCTGCAGACACTTGCTGATGGGTCTGTGTAAATTGTTCAGCACCTTGGTACAGTGGTGGCTGCTTGTACATCGATCGATGTGACAATATGGCCATATCCTGCTGTGGCCATACCTCATAGCTGTACAGAATCTCACAGGTTACCCAGAGGCAGGGCTCATATTTCTGGTCATTACCCCTTCACATTGTGGTTTACGAGCAGGTTTGTAGCCATCCATTCCTGTGTTTGCAGGCAGGGATAGTATATACACACAGCTGAGTTTCAGACTTCACACACTCCATGGTGTCCATGCTTCTACCCCCCCCTCTGTTTTTCTATCCTCTTCCAAACATTATGCAAACATTATCTGATAACTATCCCTATAGTTATCACTTCATCCCAGCAGTATTTAGGGGCTGATCCACAGTTCATGCAGTAGGACATGTGGACATGCTGCTGGGATTTGTCAACATGGCCTTGCATTTGGGTTCTGTGGACTGTATTATGTTGTTATTTGGGAGTCCATGAGATAACATACATTGGCAGTACAGGTGAGACACAGGTCTTTGACAGAGGACTGTAGGGCATTTGGTAGTAGCACGCCGGTACATTGCGTCACTCCTACTGTCCCAGGCTACAAGCCACAATATTCCCCTGGGGTGACAGGGTAGGTGTGCAAGGTGTTAATGTCAATAGTTTCTGTCTTTATTGATCCAGTGGTGTGGATGCTGGCAGGGTGCTGCTTACAACTAGGGACACATCTGCATGGGACACCTCTTCAGCATGCTGCATTCTGTGGCTATTCCCATACAGAGGTCATATTGTAGTCATTCCCAACAGCAGGGATAAGACCTGTGAGGTACCTGTGGCTAATGGTGGGGTGGTTTGGGTGCATGTGTGCTATGGACGCTACTTGCAACTGACTCACAGATATATATGGGGCATTCCACTTATGCTGGCTTGTGCAGGAGCATCAGCAGGTTCTCAGTACTTCATACCTGTGACTTTTGTGGTCTGCCAGTGTTTGGCCAGACGACATCAGTATCCATACTACAAACCCAACTAATGTGCTGCTAACCTGTATGTACAATTCCAAAGGTGTGTCCATTTGACAGTAACATTTTATACACTGTCTGTCTAGGGTACTTCCACCTGTGTACTGTTTGTATGTCTGGGCCCACATTCATGCCATGTCCATCTTTCAGATGGTGACAGATATTACATCTGAACAATTAGTATGTATTACAACTGGAATGTGTCTTGCTGGGATGCATTGTGTTTGGCACTGCAGTTGTATGAACTTGGCCCTGTCATCGGCAGTACTGGCCATTGGCCACCAGGACACAACTCACCATGCCTACATGCTGACCACTCTCGCACAATATGCAACACACAACAACCTAACACACACATCCCTCATATTGTACATGTGCTATAATCTATCCTGCTACTTTGGCCGGCTCAGGTAATCTGTGCTCCACTATTATTATACCTACACATACATGTTACTACATTGCTACATAGGATTGTGGGGGGGGGTGCAAACCTGACAACCGTACCCATTTGCTATGACTGTACTGGTATTTCAGGTACTCCATTTCATTCTGTATTCTGACCTATCATGCAGACTAGAGGCATATCAGTGTACTACAGTTCTTAGGTTTTATTGACCTACATTTCAGTTTCAGACTCCTTACCCTTCAGAATTAACATCCCACTGCCTGACCAGTTGTAGTATGTCTGTGTAGGTTTGGAGGGGGGCTGTTCTCTATAGCCATCAATCAGACACCTTAGCACATCCTTTCTTTGTGTTTGTCTACACCTGTCCTGCTGGCTGAGACTGTTGTTGTGTATGTGAGCCTCACTGACATGCATGTGTGTGTCCTATGGACACACATTTGGCCCACCACATGTCCTGCAGTGGGTTTTGTCACCTTGTCTAGTACTGCCTACTATGTTGACACCAGTATTTGTTAAGGATTTCATGCCGTCGATATAGGTATCTACTATCTGCTGGCATCCCATTCAGTCACCCAATTCCCTAACATGCTCACAGCCATACCATAGATACAGGTAGCAGAACATTCTAATGCATTCACAATTGATAGTGAGCATGACATACCTTGTGGCTGTGCCAGTATTGAGGATGGTGCTGGAGGGCTGACTATGTCAGATGCACATAGTACTCTCCCTGTACATGGTTAAGCACAGGTAGTGTCATGTCTGGCATCCCTTTTACTGTATGTGTGAGTCGAAGTGAGGTGTCATTCCCTGGGTTCCTTCCATGTCAGTGTATGTGCTATGCGTAGCCTCTTTGCCAAGGCCTGGGCATACTGGGCATGCCTCCTTCTGCCTACTGAGGCAAGTTCAGGTTGTTCCTCCTCTGAGTCACTCTGTGCCTGTGCAGATCTTGGCAATGATGAGGGGCTGTGTGGCCCTGCCCCATGCTGTTCCTGATGCAACTGATTCTGCAGGATCATATTGTGTAGCATGGCACATACGATGACAATTTGGGTACATGTAGCTGGTGAGTACTGCAAGGCTTCACCAGATATTTCCAGGCACCGGAACCATGACTTGAGCATCCCAAACACATGTTCTATTATGATTTTGGTCTGTGTGTGTGCCTCATTATGGAGTTCTGCTTTGGGTGTGTGTGCATTTCTGATGGGTGTCATCAGCCACGGCTGCAGTGTGTAACAGCATCACCCACTAGGTGGCCATATAGGATGTACCCATTGGCAAATCTCTGGTACAGCTGCTTCATATGCCAGATGTGGAAGTTGTGATAGCTTCCAGGGCTGCCAGCACATATATTCATTATAATGCCCTGGGCATCGCACAAGACCTGGCAGTTGATGAAGTGGAAGCCCTTGCAGTTTATGTAGACTCTACCCCGCTCGCCGGGTGGTGCTTTGATGTGTATGTGCGTGTAGTCTATAGCACCCACTACCTCAGGGTATTCTGCTATTTGTTGGAAGAGATGCATATTGCTGATCAATGCCTCATGGATGTTGAGGAAATATATGTGCTCACCGACATGTGCTGACATGGCATCCAGGAACTGGTGGAGTACCCTGGATGCTGATGCCTGTGAGATCCCCATGATATCCCCAGTTGGCCTTTGGAAGGTATCTGTGGCTAGTATTCTTAAGCCTACACATACCTTGGTATCCACTGAGATGGGTTCCCCTCTGTTGGTTCTGTGTGTGAGGCATGGCCGGCACAGCTCAACAATTTGCTGTAGGAGGTCCCTGTCCACCCTATAGCACTCCACTATCTCCAGCACATGTAGCCCCTGGTAGGTTACCCTGGATCTGTACACTCTTCTCTTTCTCCTTGTTGTGGGTTGGTCATCAACATTCTCATCCTCACAACCCTCAGCCTCTTCCACATGTTGATTTATGACAGCGAATGCAGCCCCTATCATTTTGTTGCTTTTGTTAGATAAAATTAGATAAAATTTCCCCATTTGTGTATACCGGTGGTGTAGAGTTTGTGGGAAAAAACAGAGGGAAAGGTGTTTGCATAGTTTATAGTACTGGGCTGGGCTGGGCTGCTGCCTGTGTGATTAGCTGATTCTGATAAATTTCACCTGCCAGCTATGCTAGTTCTCCTTGGTTACCTTCCTACTGTTGTTTTCCCTTCCCATTGCCTTCCTGTTTAAGCCGCGAGGCACGCCGCACAAGCCTAGTGCTCAGACATGAAAGGAGCTGCTATTTTCTGGTTTACTTTTTTTGTTTTTTTAAACCAGTTTAGGCAATGTAAAGTGTACTTGGCAGCTTCAGACACACCCCCTTCCTTAGCTCTGCTAAGCTAAGGGCTATCCCGAGCCACAGATCTCCAGTAAGCTTACAGTATGCTTGACATATCCCTCTATGATGTCAGCTAGGTCTTAGGCTTGCTCCATGGTTTTCCTACACCTACACAGTTGGGTGCAGGCTAGCCATGAGGGGAAATCTGTGATTCAGTATCTTTCCCCTCATTTGCTTAGAATTGCCTGCTAATGCCTGGTTACAAGTCTGACACTGAGTCTTCCCCCTTAGCAATCACTATCCACTGGCCTTGTTGTCTTCTGCCTGCTATTGACTATTATGGCAAAATTGTGATTTTTGCAGAAAAAGCTTTTTTCAGGGTTTTACTTTTATTTTCCAGTCGATCCCGTCTTCTCTAAGGCATTTTGTGTAACTTAACAGGCTTTTTGAGAGTAGAGTGGCCTTACTGTCAGGCATATTGGAAACTGAAGAAAAAATCCTCTAAGACAGACCACACATGAGGAACAGACGAAGGCCGAAAACACTCCAGCTCTAAAAAATCATAATACTTTTGTTGGGTTACAAGGATTTTATTCTGTCACTACTTCACAGTCTCCCTCCCTACTTGTCTGACTGTAAATCATTATCAGACTGAGTGAGATCTTTATTTATTTATTTTTATTTATTTTATTTGTTTTACATTTGTTTACCGGGAATGTTTGACTGGGTATTGCCCCATTATGAGAGGAGGCCTGGGGAGAGAAGCTCCATAAAAAACATCATTACAAAAAGATAAAAAAGTACATTATATAAACATAAAAGCATACTTTAGATCATATAACAGTATATTATTTAAATATAAAATATTATTTAAATATAAAAGGTACAGGTATGAAAGTAAACAGCATGTAACAAAAAGATTTTTTTCAGAAAATAGGTAACATAAATAAAACATACAGGGGAAAATGTGACTGTTAAATATCATCATCATCATCATCATCATCATGCCGATAGCAGAAATATCCATAGAGTATAGAATTTAGAGTAGACAAAAAATACAGCTGAATATTATTCCAGTTCAGTGTGTATCAACTAAACATATCTTATCAGAGATTATTTAAACACTAAATAAATCTAAGTAGTTGTTTGAATTTGGAAGTGTTGGTAGTACTGAGTATTGTCTGAGGAATGGAATTCCAGGACTTTGATATTTGGTTTGAGTACAGGGAGTTGCTGCAACTATTATTAGATTTGGCTACTTTTAGTAGATGTTTGTTGGTAGATCTTAGGGATCTACAGTTGGAGTAGGGATGAATTATGTCCTTGAAAGCAGGGCAGTTGTCGAGATGCTGAAAGATGGCATGAGTTAAAGTTAATTGGTTGAAGGCTAGAAGATTAGGTAGTTCACTTCATTCCAATTTAGCTGGTGCAGTGCTGTGCAATGGTGTGATCTGTTAGGGAGGCTTGTAGCAAATCTGGCTATTTTGTTATAATAGGACTCCAGTTTATTTAAATCATTTTTTCTAAGATTTGTGAGTATTGGTGAGGTCTATGGAAGGGTGAAAAGTGGATGAGTCTTGGATATAGAATGTCTGATGGTGTTGGTTAGGAAAGGCTTGACTTTTTTTTTGCCCTAAGATGGTCATGAAGAACCAGGATTTGACACATTAAAACCAGAATAATCCCTTAACAAATTCCAGCAAGTATTTTCTTTCCATTGATAATTCAACTGGAAAAGACACATTTTTTAAGTTTCTTCTTTTTTATTCTTAGAAGATTCACTGGAAATGAGCTGACTCATGACAAGAACACAAATCCAGGAGTCAGGTATCCTCCCCAGCTAAGCAGTCAACCTCCAACCACTCCTTCTCTTGAGCCCAGAAAGTTTGGCTCTCCCTTGCTCAGAGGATGTGCCAAACTCCCGGTCCTTAGTGGATTCCCAATGAGCTACAACAAGGGGGCCAGGAGTACAAGATCGATAGTCTGAGGAATCAGTGTTGGCCACAGCAGAGTCACTTACCACTGGTTGAAGCAGAGATGGAGCCAGCCAGATATCCAAAGGCTCCCTTACAACTGTTTTCTTTATTTAAGATGGGGGATCAAGAACTACAGAGGTCAACATTTTCTTCATTTTCAAGCTGGGAAGACTTCATAAGTAGGTATCAGAGCCTGACAAAGTCGGTGAATCATCTGATAGGAAACTTTAGAATCTGAGATAAAATCTTCCATAAAAGTCACAAAGAGCACCAAATCCTTCCCCACACACAGTGACTCAATATTGATATATAGAACATATTCACAGAAAAACAAATGTACACAGTATGGCAAAAACTGGAACTTACTTCTTACTGAACTTACTACTCTGAACTCCCTACCCCAATTCAAAATATCCCTAAAGAAACAACTAAGAACTCACTGGCTTTGTCCATGCACAAACCCTGACTAACCCCACTCAAACAGAAACAATATATGGGAACCTAACTACATGTATAAAAATTTCTGATTCTTAAGTTGCTCTGAATTAATTTGTCTCTCTCCTGCTGGTATGGTTTGTAATAAGACTCTTAACATATATGTTAGCCACCTTAGAGCTATGTGTTTCCCCTTTCTAGATATAATCTCTTCCCGGATGTATTCTCCATCTATTTATTCCTTACCTATTAACTTCTTCTATTCCCTATCTGTAGTTTAGAATAGCATGTAATTGTGTCTATCCAGCATTAAACATATATCTATGTTGTTATAGTACAAAATAAGAACTTCACTGTAATTACACTTCTTTATGTATATTTGGAGCTTTTCTCCCTGGGCCTCGCTGAAAATGGACATATATCTAGCCGGACTTTCCCGGTTAACAAATGTAAAATAAAATAAATAAATAAATAAATAAAATAAATGCAAATACTAAATAATTAAAAAAAAATCTCCTCAATAACATGACAGTCCTAAAAAATGAAAAAGTAAAATCCTAGCTTAAAAATAACAGCTTCAGAGAATAACAAACAAACATTTCTTTCACAGAAAAATGATATAATGGAAGGATTTGTAAAAAGGTGGACTCACCTGCCCTGGATTGAAGAGATCTCTAGCTGAGAGCCAGTTCCACAAAACCCACAAAAGTGAAACACTTAGGGGCAATAAAGCTCTGAAGTGGGTATTTTTTATATATATGGCTCTGCTTGAGCCAGGAGCAGTTTTGGCATGTGAAAGTTGCCCTAAAATCTTGAAAGCTGGTTCTTGGCCATATCCTAGGAAAGGGTATAATCATATAGCTTAGGATACTGCAACATTATTTAAACAGTGAACATCTCTCTTTCCAACAGCTTAATTCTGAACAGCCATGCCTCAGTGTTCAGTACCACTAGTTTTTGGTGTATAGGCATTACATTAAACCTTCATCATGGCCAGTGTCAAGGAATGCTTCAATCAGATATACAAATACAACTTGTCCAGCTTTAAAGGTTGTTTCTTTTGTTCTACAATCAGTTCTTAAGTGATATGAATGGAGACCAGAAGTGAATTTCTAGAATAATTTAACTGGTGAAACAGAAAGACAATCATTAATTTAAGAACTATTCTTGCCAATCCTGGTAAACATTACAGAAACAGAAGTACTTCACAACTATTTTGTCCACAAGTCAACACTGTGGAAGTATCTCAACAGGCAAAAATACAATATAATGTTTGGCCAAATGGATCAAGATATTAAATACTTGATGTTGTAAGTAGGGCGGCATTAACTAAATACAACAGAGAAAGGCTGTAGAGGATGGTAATGGTTGAGGTAAAGTAGAAACAATATTTTTGTAACCAATAAACATAGAATCTGAACCCATAATGCAAACAATATAGGCCATAGTGTGTTCCCATGTTTTTGTTTTATTTTTTTGTCTCATTTTTGGCTCTCACACAGTTAAACATCAGCAGACCCCACCGCCTCTACTCAATCACTACTTCCTTCCACCACTCCTGATCTCCAGATCATCTCCAACTAAGGTTTGTGGCTGATGAGATCAAAGTTTCCCGAGTCCATGTAGCACTGTTACTGTTAGTGATTTTTCCCTTGTTACTGACCCTGTCCCTTTGTGTGAACAGTAACACCTGTGGCTAAGACATTCAATGCGTGGCCTGCACCAAAATGTTCCTCACTCCCTAAAGGAACTGACATTAGCAAGTTGCCCTACCCACCCTCAGGCAGCACATCATTGTTGTTTCTGTCTCTGCCTAAAAAATCTGCCTACCCCACTTTGTTTGCCCTGGACACATGCACCTCATTTCTCTACACAGGGATGGGCATGTCCACCTTCCTTCACTAGTCCCTCAAACAACTGCACAATTACTTTAGCTCAGATTGCCTGGGTTGTACATAAAGCTTTATCTCGCTACTCTATTGTATTAGATGATTTTGTTTCATTTCTTAATAATATTAACAGAGAGTAACAGAAAGAGTGAATGTTTCCTGGTCAATGTTTGAAAATGCAGGCACACTGAGTTTTTAAAAATTATTAACATCTTCTGATCAATGAAAATATGTTCCACTTTATAGATACAGTTTGCTTGTGCTTTTTCATTTCTATGTTAAAATAAATGCTTTTGCAAGTATGCTTTTTCAATTGTTCTTACATACCATCCATTTTATTCCATTAGTAAGAAAGGTATAATTTAACTGCCCAGATCCTTAGTGTCCCTTGAGATATCATTCATTATCTGCATGAATTGCTGTCAAAGTAATATGTTACTGGGCAAAGTAGAACATTGTGTGTAGTTACTCTTAACTAAGAATCATAGGTTCATAGGTTGGTACTAGGCTATCGGCCCTAGAGCCTATACAAGCCTAGCCATAATAATTCCCTGGATTTTTCTTCCCACAAAATTTACTTCCCTGGACCCCTGTCTGGCAGGGCGACTGATGTGATCCCCGGGGTGAATTTCCTGTCTCCCATCCAATCGTCAAGGTTTCTTTTGAAGAGTGCCAAGGAGTCAGTCTGCTTGACATGTATGGGCAGTCTATTCCAGAGTATGGGGAGTCTCTGGGTCAGGAACCTATCCCTCCAGCATGTTTTGTTCATTGTGATGACAAGGTTTAGATCCCTGGAGCGTGTGGCCTTGAGGGATTGGGATTTCTTTAAGTGGAGCATGTCCATCAGCTCAGGGTTTGACATGGCCTTGTATGTTAAGCAGAGATCACCTCTGAGTAGACGATATGCCACAGAGTATAGCTGGAGTTTTTTTAGACGGTCAGTATAGGACATCTGCTTTAGGCCTGTGATTCTTTTAATGAGGTATTTCTGCGGCCTTTGCAGCTGTTGCAGATGTCTTGTGAGGTACGTACCAAATGGAGTGTTGTACTCTATAATGGGTCTAATGAGGGATGAGTACAGTGGGACAATGACTTCCTTTTTTCTGGATGAAAAGCCCTTAGTGATGAGGTGTACCACATAGAAGGATTTCCTGACTGTTGTGGCAATGTGGTTGTCGAAGGTGAGACCACTGTCCACCTGTGTCCCTAAGTCTCTTATCACACTTTAGGTGTTTAGTGTACTGCCACCTATGTGGTAATTTATGGCTACATGGTTTTTCCCAAAGGGGATAACTATACTTTTCTTGGCATTAAGCTTGAGCCCATGGCTCTGGCACCAAGCATCTGTTTCTGTAAGGCCCTTTTGTAGAATATCCACATAATTTGGGGATTCAATAATGGCTCCCAGTTTGCAGTCATCTGCGGACTTTGTTAGCCAGAGTCCCTTCATGATGGCCTGTACTTCAGAGAAGTAGATGCCAAACAAGAGCGGTCCCAGGACTGAACCCTGAGGTACTCCACTTGTCACTTGTCTGGAGGGACCCCTACATCGCACCTATATATATTAGTATTACTCCAGTATAACATTCCTACCCAACCATCTTGTAACTCATGGCATATAAGCCATTTATGGATCCTAACATTAAACCAGACATTATCTGCTGCATTTATCAGATTGGTAGTCAACTAAAGAATAACGTGACTTGAGGAATTATTTTCTTGAAACATGGTGGATGTCTTGCAAGAGTCAGGACTATAGTTACTCTATTGAACTCATCCTCACCCCCATGCTATTACACACCAATAAAAACAAATTTATCCAGTTCATAATCCTTAGCAGATCAGATGGTATGAAGTTGGAGTCAAGTTAAGATATATATCTTATCCGTATGGCTACAGAATATCAACTGCACAAACTGTTCTGTCCCTTATCTGAATATGAAAATGGCTAGTTGGCATTTTAAAGTAAATTTTGTTGTTTACATATGTGTTTTTAAATTACAAAAATATGGTGTTATTCTCTAGTAGATTATTACTTCCTGTTATAACAAAACACCAGAATATGGGACAGTCCAAATATGTTCAGTATAATGATTTCATATTTTCTTTTGAATGTAATAAACTATCACATACCATAGATACGAGAGCCAGTGCATAGCTATCACTGTCTGCATTTCCACATAATTTTATACGGAAACAAAGCTGCTGAGTAAGAAATATAGGCTGAATGTTTAAAGTGCATCTTCTCCTATACAAAAAATTAAAGAATGGTTTAATGTACAGTGCTGTCACATGAGTGAGCTTCTTTCATGGAGTAAATAGGTAAGAAACCTAGGAAGCAGAACACTGTGCCAAGAATGCATTATACTTGAACTTAAGCCTTGCACATTCCTTCAGGTGACATTCATTCAACTAACAGGAAAGTTAATGCTTCTTAAAAGAAAATAAAAATGGCTGCATACTTAGCATTATATTTTTTGCAAACCAGGCTTTCACTCAGAATCAAGCCACGATATAAAGAGTAGCAGAGTCTTTCTGAATAAAAATGTTTTACAAAGGTAATGAAAAATATAAGCTGTCAAAGGCCCTGACAGATCAAAAGTTTAGACTGAGTGCAGAAATAAAAAAATATGTGTATGTACAAATACAGTTGTTTAATTCATTCTTTGGTATCCTTACCTGTGCTAACCAAAGTGCTATTGTTATAAAGAGTTCCAAGATGAGGGCCAGAGAGAGACAAAAATGTATGTAGTTTATTGAGGTAATATCGAAAGCGAGGCCGAGTCAGGACTGACCGAATGATGATATTCCCAAGTGAATGGCCAATAAAGCTGTGGAGAATTATAATAGAGTTACTGAAAATACAACTGGTATTTACTATACGGTATCATAACTATTATTCTATGCTACATACAATCCATTTTCTAAACTGAAATAATTTATTACTAAAAATACAAAAACAGCATGCATAGATTAATATCTAATGTTGAAAGCCTATAAAGCTTGCCTATTGCCAAACCATTCATAGTGTTACTATGACTACAAATAATTTTGACTAATATATACAGTTTTGAAATAATGCACTTTGACCAGGCATTTTATTTCCTTAGCCAACAGGGCCCATTCTTCCATAACTCTCAATACTCAACATTAAAACCCTTTCTTTGTTCTGTAGGTACAAATCACAAGACCATTAAATACAAGTTATTAACTCAGGGAGAAGTTATCTGGGATCGAAAAAAGTAATAATTAAAAATGGTTCTGGGAGAAAAGATCAAAATTCATTTAAATTTATAAAAGTGATTATAGATGTAAGGATGTAAGTCTGTTTCTACAATAATTTCATTTTAAATAATTTAATATAGCAATCATCACTACATCTACCCTCTCCAAGTTGTAGAGATTCAACAACATACTATGCAAGCAAACTGCCAGGGTGCAATTCTAATTTTAATATTGTTAAATCTTTGCTAAAAAGCAACTTCACAATAGTTATCTAGCTGTGATAGTCTTATGTATAATTCACAGACTCTTGCTTGCTATTAAGCATATGGGGTCAATGTAGCTGAAAAAACAAGGGGAAATTAATTTTTGTACCAGTTCTTATGCTCACGTGTTGGAAGACCACATTTTTTTTTATGGGCATTACATCTCAGAATATGGCAAACCTTGATCACATAGCATGGACAGGTGCCTTTACACTGGCAAGCAGGGAAGTAGATAAGGGAATAAGAAAGACTGAGGATTACATTACTTCTGCTGAGGATGTTATCACAAAATATCTCTGCACTGTGGATTCAGAGAGAAAGGGAAAACCCAAAATATAAAATTTTTCTTATTCAAGGAACTGGTCTCTTCTGTCAATACAGCTCATCTTGATGTTAGTAAACAAGTCATTGCTATCAGTAATGTTAGAAATGGGGATATAGCATGCCATCACAATGGACCATGAGTTAACATAGATAGCTCAAGATTAGGAGTTCAACAGGGAGAAGACACACTTCTGGAAATTCATCGTTTGTGATACTTATAATGTGTAGCTTCAAAGAAAGACTTCTTAGATGTCTGGGCTTCTGGGCCTTGGCAACTGAAAGATAAGTCATGTCAAACGTAGACAAGTGGGAACAACAAAAACTTTACTTTGGTGGCTGATTAATATGCCTTCTCTGCTTGCTGCAGTAAAAAGAGGTTTTCTTATGGAGTTGCTTTAGAACAGGGAGACGGAGAGTGCCATACTGATGTGAAGAAAATGAAAGATAACCAAGAAAAGCAAGAGGCTAAAGACTAAATAATGTAAGAGTGGCAGAAGAAAAATAAACAAGATTATATTGATCATAGTGAGATCTTCAAAGAAAACTGATGACATCTGAATTAAAAGAGCCTCTCAGGAATAATTTCTAATTTCTAACTTGAAGAAGACAGGCACTGGACGACATCATACAAGGAAATGTTATACCACATTTTATAGATTTGATGACAAAAGAGACAAATATGATAACCAGTGGCTTGATGGAGGTAAACTGGGAGGTTGTCAATGATCAGCGGTAATGAATGACCAAAGTTGTGATGTGGCTATAGAAAACATGTTTTTCCTATCAGGATTAAAGCCTCATACTCTGAAAAAAACATGGAAGTCTTTAAATCTTTACAATTTTTACAGAGCTCATAGCTACTTCCTTTCTCCTAGGAGGAACTGAGGAAGCATTTGTTAACTGTGGCATTGTTTATATTTTTACCAAATGATAGAAAAAAAAGAGTATTGCCCCAATTCCTTTTTTTTTATTTTGTTTAAAAAAGGTGTACAAAACAGCTGGCCACTAGGTTAGTTCTTCTGCACAGTGAATTGTTCACCTGGGGAAGCTAAGCTTTGTTAAGAGAATATCCTCTGAAGAATAGCTGAGGGTTTTTAACAACAAAACTAAACAAGGGCATCATTTTGAGAGGCAGAGGTTATCATTGTAGGATTTAAAGTCTTTGTCATAGTTAAGTAGAATTGTTACTGCTGTCTTGGTAACCTTTAGAATTTAGTTCTGTGTTATATTTTGAATTTATACCTTATAACCATTTCCATTAGCAGAGGGGATGCCATTTCTGCTGTGTGAATAGCCACTTGTACCCAAAGTGGAGTAAGATTGTGATGCCTCATCTTATTTCTTTGTTTACAGTTACTGAGGACATCCTTGTACACAAGACTAGAGACAACTATTGATTTGAATCCCTTCTTAGTATTTACACTTCCCGGCTACCCCCAAATGTTGTATTATGGAGAAGGATACCTATTCAGTGATAGCAATCTTGCAAATGACTTTCTGCTAACTAGAGCAATACTTCAAAATTTAGAGGTATGTTCCAGCAAGCAGATGTTTGCTAGAAAGAACTGGTTCCATCTGCCTGAACTTATTATAGTTTCTAGTACATCTCAGTTGATCTTTTATGTATTATACAAGCATCATCCAGTGGCACAAAACATTACTGCACAGTTACTTCAGTGGTGTTTTCTAAGGATTGTCACTAAAGACTTAATTGCTTATCAATAGGAGCAGTAAATCTGGTGGTAATTAATATGGTACTAGCTGTTATGGAAACTTTAGGTTATTTATCAGTTTCTAAGCAAAACTGAAGGTGCATTTGATATTTGTTCTTTTTTCCCATAAATCATAGTTCATAAACTAACACATGACTGGAATTTACTGTACTACCCATTAGCAATGAGCTAACTGAGTTAGGGATATGGCAAAAGTAGAGTTGGATAAGTAATCTTACCAAAACAGTAGAAATTCTAATAGTTCACTGTTTGTAGTAGCCTAAGATATTAGGGTTTTATCCTGCCAAGGACATGACAAACCAGTCAGTTTTTCAAAGCTTAAGGGCATCTTCCATGCATGCCAACTATCAGGAGCTCAAACAGAGCTACATGTAGAAGGCAGTTAGAGCGACAATAGCTTCAGCACTTTCTTGCTCCTAGAAAAGAGACAAGAACCATGAATGGAAAAATGTAAAACAAGAGTAACCGTAGGCACAGTATTACTATCCATACCCTGGTAATGAAAAAAAAAAAAAAACAACAGGACAAGGGGCTGCAACAGTGATCTATTTAAAAAATCTACTGTTATGGTAAGTTAACTTATACATCTGTACAACGTTCAACATTTGATCACTGTTGTGGTAGCCTAAGTTATTAGGGTAGATTACCATGCTTAGCCTCAAATAGGGATAGGGATGTAAATTATGAATACAGGAACCCCTGGAGAATGGTCATAGCAAAGAGTATTCTGGACGGGGAAAAGGTATCCATTTTGAAGTGCTTTGTAAATTACAGAGGACTTTCCAGAAAGCCAAAGAGGAAGCCAAAGCCCTGGTGGAATGGGTCCTAACCCTGCCTGAAAGTAGCTTGTGATGATATGAATAGCGCAAAAAAAAAAAAGTATGAGACAACCATCTCAAAACTGCCAAATGTGACTCTTGTTGTCCTTTTCTTTTACCCCATATTAGACAAATAGCTTTCCTGAAGGACTGGGTTTTATTTAGTTAGTGTCTGAACTGCCTGTTGGCATTCAGAGCATGAATTATTCTTTCTCCACCATTTTGGAGTTCAGAGATAAGGCAGTCAGATTAATAGACTAGCTTGAGGCAAACTCTGAGACTACTATAGGCATAAAAGAAGGATTTCTTCTCAAAGAAATCATGTCCTTGTGGGAAAAGAGGTAGGGTTCAGTCTCCATAAGAACTTGTAACTCAGAAACTCTTTGAACAGAAGTCATATAAATGAGCAAAATAGTCTTCCATGTTAATAACTGCAAATCAACCTGATGAGCTAGTTCAAATGGAAAAAAGAGTTACCTTCTCAAGCACAAAAAGTAGATCCCAAGGAGGAGCCACTCTAGGTGGACAGATATGAAAACTTCATCGAAAAACTGCTTGCCTTGAGATCAGGAAGAAGGGGGGGGCTCCAAGGGCAGACAAACAGAAATGGTCATCTGCTTAATCTTGATAGAAGAGTAAGAAAGGTGAGGGGAGAATAACTTACAAAACAATTAAGAACCAGAGGCAGATAGGCCTTAAAAAGAGTCCTAGTACTTGGAACGGCACTACATAGAAATTATTTTCCACTTAGACATACATGATTTATTAGTAGCAGATTTCTTAACCTCCTCCAGTATTTCCTACACATCCCCAAAAAGAAAACTGTGCCTAAAAGATTAACGTCTAGCATCCGAGCAGTCAACTGAGGAGTATTCAGGTTGGGATGTATCAAACAAATCCTGTCTTGTCTTTTACAAGTAAATCCTGTCTGTTTGTGGTTACAGCTTCCCAGGCAATCATGACTAGTCTGAAGAAGGAGAAAAAAATCTGATCCTACCCTGTTTGTCTATGTATCATGTCACAGTGGAGCTGCCTGTAATTACCAGTAGTGGTGATGGAGTTCACAGTTGATTCAAGGCTTATAATGCATTTATCAAGGTCATTATTTTGTTGATATCGATCTGTTTCTTCTTGAAAAGTGCATCCCAAGTCCCCTAGATTTTGATTCCTTTGGATGTGGCTCCTCCCAGCCAAAGTCTGAAAACTTGGTTGTTACAGACTATGTTAGGGCGAGGGATGAGGAATACCTGGAATCAGCTAGATAAGATTTGCTCATCAAAATAGTTCCTTTTTCTAAAACCAGGGACTGCAACAGGAAAGGATATAACAGGGGTGTCAAACAAGTGGCCGCATGCTAAAATCTGGCCTTACAAAAGCATTTGATCCAGCCCTTGACATGTCCGAAAACAAACTGCTTTGACTATGAAGAAATCCTGTCAGTATGGTAAGTGGCTCCTGAACAATATGTTAAATGGCTCCTAAACAGAAATGGTTAAACTCCTCTAGGATGGAAGATGCTGGTGTTGGGTCTAGACAGATAGGTGGTACCACTGAGACTTCCTCAAATAGAGCCTGGCTGGAGAGTCCAAAGTGTAAGGATGTAAACTGGAAATGTAATCCAAACAAAAAAAAAACCTTAAATGAGGCCTCAAGTCTTAAGTCATTGTGACTAACGGTATGATGGTAAGCATTCTTGAAATCTGTTATAACTAGAAAAATTTTGAAGGAATATGGGGAAACAAAACCATGAGTGTAAACATTCTGAACTTTGGATTGTTTTTTTTATAAACCCACCTCTAGGCAATTTTACGTTTATACAAAAGTAATCAAACTGTATTAACAATTTAATATTAGTAACCATTATACTTCACATATATTACAAGATATCATATAACTTAAGCAATATTACATAAATTATTCAAATCCTGCCCCTTTTTTAAAGAAGAAATATCCTAATTAAACCATCACTTTTAATATACGCAATCATATATTTATATAAATGAAAACAAACCACACCAACACATTCCTAGTTGCAAGCGATTTAGGAATGAATGTTCTAACAGTGGCCTCCAGGTGAATTCTTGCTTGGGTACTAGAAACACTCAGGAGTAAAATCCTCCTCCCTTTTGGGCTCAGACATAACTTATAACATGCTGTGTGACAGCATTAATGACAGAATGGGAAGAGCATACCTCTTAACTATCCCTGATTTTCTGGGACATCCCTGATTTTGACTCAAATTTTAGCTCTGTACTTCCTAATATCTCCTAAAACTGGTGAGTATTAGAGAAAAGTGGTGACTTACACTTAATAAATAATGACAATAATTAGAGTTATAAACTTCTTTTATTTCTGAAAATGTATATTAATTCACATTCTCTTATTCTGTCAAAGTAGCAAGTTAATATTAGGTTCATAGGTTGGTACTAGGCTATCGGCCCTAGGGCCTATACAAGCCTAGCCATAACAATTCCCTGGCTATTTCTTCCCACACTATTTACTTACCAGGACCACTGTCTAGCAGGGTGACTGACGTGATCCCCGGGGTGAATTTCCTTTTTCCCAACCAATAATCAAGGTTCCTTTTGAAGAGGGCCAAAGAGGCGCTCTGCTTGACATGTATGGGCAGACTATTCCAGAGTTTGGGGGGGTCTCTGGGTCAGGAACCTATCCCTACAGTGTGTTTTGTTTATTGTGATGACACGATTTAGATCCCTGGAGCATGTGGCTCTGAGGGATTGGGATTTCTTTAAGTGCAGCATGTCCAACAGCTCTGGGTTTGACTTGGCCTTGTATGTTAAGCAGAGATTGCCAAGGAGTAGACGATATGTGACAGAGTATAGCTGGAATTTTTAAAGGTGGTCAGCATAGGGCATCTGCTTTAGGCCTGTGATTCTTTTAGTGAGGTATTTCTGCTGTCTTTCCAGATGTTGCAGATATCTTGAGAGGTACATACCAAATGGGGCGTTGTACTCTATAATGGGTCTAATGAGGGATGAATACAGTGGGACAATGACCTCCTTTTTTCTGGATGAAAAGCCCTTAGTGATGAGGTGTGCCACATAGAAGGATTTCCTGACTGTTGTGGCGATGTGATTATTGAAGGTGAGACCACTGTCCACCTGTGTTCCTAAGTCTCTTATCACACTTTAGGTGTTTAGTGTACTGCCACCTATGTGATAATTAATGGTTACATGTTTTTTTCCAAAGGGGATAGCTATACATTTATTCGCATTGAGCTTGAGCCCATGGCTCTGGCACCAAGTATCTGTTTCTGTAAGGCCCTTTTGTAGAGTATCCACATAATTTGGGGATTCAGTAATAGCTCCCAGTCCCTCAGTGTTGGCCTGTACTTCAGAGAAGTAGATGCCAAACAAGACAGGTCCCACGACTGAACCCTGAGATACTCCACTTGTCACTTGTCTGGAGCTGGATTTGGAATCAGCTACTTTTACAGTGTGAGTTCTGTCAGTAAGCCAGTTGGCAACCCATCGAGTGAAGTAGGGATTAATGCCCAGCTTAGTAAGTTTATCTATGATTCCAGAGTGAGGGATGGTGTCAAAGGCCTTGGCGAGGTCCAGATAGGTTGTGTGGACTGCCTTACCCTTGTCCACGGCTCTGGAGACTGATTAGAAGAAGTCAATAAGGTTCAGGAGACAAGATCAGTCCTTCACGAACCCAAACTGGGTGGAGTCCAGTGTTTTAAGATTGCCAATGTCTTTGCTTATAAGTTCCTTGATAATACGTTCCATGGCCTTGCAGATCAGGCTCGTCAGACTGATGGGGCGGTAGTTCCTGGGATCCAAGGTGGATCCCCCCTTGTGGAGTGGGATTACTGTAGCTGTATGCCACTCAGTGGGCATGAAGCCTGAGGAGAGGGTATGATTAAACATGACACTTAGGTGAGGTGCCATTTAGTTTTGCAGTTCATGTAGTACACAGCCCGGGATGTCATCTGGACCCATGGATGCTGTATTCTTATCTTTGGAGAGTGCATTTTTTACTTGTGTGGCCATTATTACCGGAATTTAGCAATCTTTCAGTATTGAGATGGGGCATTTAGGGGGTGTGAGGGGGATGAAGTTGGCACTGAATCGATCTGCCAGGATATTGGCAATATACTTGGGATCAGTATATTTAATGCCATTCTGTTGTAGCTCAGAGCAGATTTGAGCATTGTCATTTAGATTCTTGATATAGTTATAAAATGCCTTGTGGTTGTCTTTGGAATCTGGCAATTTTATTGCTGCAACAGAAAAGAGGAAAATCTCAGGATGCAAAAAACTCTCTTACCAGCCTCAGTAAGAAGCTGAGATCCCTCATAAAATTCTCCAAAGCTAGTTACGAAAATAAAATTGCCAAAGATTCCAAAGACAACCACGAGGCATTCTATAACTATGTCAAGAATCTAAATGGCAATGCTCACATCTGCTCTGAGCTACAACAGAATGGCATTAAATATACTAATCCCAAGGATATTGCCAATATCCTGGCAGATCGATTCAGTGCCAACTTCACCCCCCTCTCACCCCCTAATAGCCCATCTCAATACTGGAAGATTGCCAAATTCCGGCAATAACGGCCACACATTATTAATATTTTAAAGGTATCCCTGATTTCCCCAATTGCTCCTGATTATTTCTGGATATGTCCCTGATTCTGTTAAGATTTGTCCCTGATTCTGTTAAGATTTGCCCGTGATTCTGTTGAGAGCTATTTGGAAGAAACAACTGTGGTTAATTTTTTGGATGAAGAAGGATTCTTAATTTTGGAGGAAAGGAATCTCTGGCATTTTGTAGTCACAAAACACCTGTTATTATTTGCTTACAAAATGTTAGAGAAAAGTGAGATATCTCCTACTATTTTGCAAGAATGTCTGTAGCATATGTTGGATACAAGGAATGTTACATAGTCAGGGACTTTTCTTTGATCAAGTAGATACTTGAGGGCCATTGCCAATTTTCTTAGTATCTCTCTACCATTTCTTCTTGCATTGTTAATTTTTGCTGTTCTGGTTTACAAGATCTTGCCAAGCTAGAGTTTTCACTGTGTGGTACCTTAAACCTCTTGGAATAGAGGTCTATGGGATATATGCAAATGACCCCTTAAGGACATAAAGTGTTTCAGCTATCTGGGGTCATTTGCACATATCCTATAGGACTCCAGTTTGGCTAGGCTTTTCTCGCATGTTTTACTAACTGGTTTGTCTGTGTGACCTTTTTACTTTTTGGTTTTGGTTCACAAGATTTTCTGAAAAGAGGCCCAAGACTGGAAGGATAGTTGCTGCTACACATGATAACTGGTAACTGAAAAAGTTGTTTTATCTCTTGAATTAGTTTGCCCCTTTCATGAAAGTATTCAGGTCTTCAGTATAGGAGCTGCTAAAAAGGATTTCTTTATATAATGGAGCATCAAGGGCTGGGGATTTAGCATCCCCATGGTAGACTCTGTAACCTGAGCCAGGCATATCCACACATTACCAATCCTGTGGCTATAACTCTAGGAACTGCATCAGCTGCATCATAAAACACTTCAAACACTTTAGGGCATGTTTTGTAACCTGAGGTACAGAAGAAATCAAATTAGTCAGAGATGATTTGGTATCAGAAAGAGACAACTTAGAAATTACCTGATCCATGTCTAAGAAAGTGCCAAGAAGGAATCTGGCCATATAGGCATGACAATTTATAGCTCCAAAGGCAAAATCTTGATAGGTATACATCTTCTTGCCCAACTATCAGTGCCTTTCCATCTTTGTTATTTAGTATGGGGTCAGAAGACACTATGGGCTTAGAAGATCCCTCCTTATTCAAGAGATAACACTGGGGTATGAACATGCAGAACTGAATGCATACGCCAAGGCCCCATTCATAATCTGAATAGCTAGGGAGTTTGGGGAATCCACATGAAGTAGGTCATGATTCCTCTTATGTCCTTCTGAAATGTCTTTCCCTTCCCTCTGAAAATGGTCATCCATTTTATAAATTAGTTAACCTGTAAATGGTTCATCTCCCAGGCCCATGCTTACTGCTTACACTTATCAAGGGTATCAGAACTTGTTAGAGATTTGGGATGCATGGCTAGGCTTAAAAAGGCCCTTCTGGTCATTAGACTTGTAAATACCTATGAATCTACCTATAAGAAACAGTATCTGAGAAAGAAACCTCAAATGGAGAGTAAAAGATGATTTTCTCTGATTCTGACTAAAACTGGTCAAGACAGGAGACCTGAGAGACATAAACAGATCCTTCCTTTTCTGATTCAAAAATGGATTTGTCCTTAGAAGATGGTGACCTTTTTCCTGTTTAAATGAGAGGCAACCAGAAAAGAGGATTGAATAGACTGAAATGCTTTTAAAGTCTTTTGGCAAATTGTACCATTCATCCTTTGACCACTTTACACTGGCTGGATTGGACAGTGGTGAAACATTTGGTTTTCTGGGATTTTTCCCTTGGAGTATCTAAGTTAATTGTTTTAAATGTATCAGACTTCTGGACCTCCTTAGGGGAACCCACTATCTCCTCCCATACTATCACCTGAGGTATCCCATCCAACCATTCAGATAAAAGAAAATGGTGTGCTCCCTTCTCAGCAGCTGCCTTATGTCTGGTTTCTTATCTTTAGTGGCATCCCACAGGGCAACACCAGAGTGGTTGTGAACATCAGACTAAAGGCCTGAGAACTTGTTTAAGGCCATCTGCCTCTGACTGGAAACAGAAGCCAAAGGCAGTGTAGCTTTAAGTTCATCTTTTGTGTTCTTTTCCTTTTCTTTCCCTAAAAGGGACATCTGATGAAAGACAGATAGTAGCCATGGAGGATAGAGTAAAAACTTTCAGGCATTTGTTTTACACAAATATGTTAAAACTGAAAAGCCAACTGCAAATAGTTTTAGGGCTGAAGGAAAGACAAATCTTGCTCAAATGGATATCATGAAATCTTCCCAAATAAAACATACAGGCTACATGGGAATCCTTGTATGAGATTTGTCTACCAAGTGAAAATTACTGTTTCTGCTGGACATAAGACTATAATTTACCATAAGGTTTAAATCATTAATAAAAAACTGGTGCCCTATGAGTTACTTATCTGCCGAGAAAACTGACATATGAGCGAACAGCCAAAACTAACATTATAGGTGTAGACAAACATTTGACAGAACTCTTAAACAGCAAGAAATTTCTGAACTTTGGTGCCCATACACCTCATTTCATACTGGCATGTCCTTCTGATACCTCAGATATGCAGTATATATGGAGTAAGCCCAAAAATTTGTGTATAACTGACTGGACATCTGATCCTTGGAAGGATACCATCCATATAGACTTATGCTACTGCAGCAGTGAGTTAACGCTAAACACCTTTAACTATCTTTATATAATACTACATCTAAGTTTCTTACCTTATTTTAGAAATTGTGAGGTTGTAGAGTTGAATATGCTGAATTATCTCTTCCAACAATTTATCAGTCATATTTTCAAAGTCAGCAAATGTGTCACTCTGTGGAATAAAAAATAATACAAAAAAATTACTGAAAACTCAACAAAAATACAGCTGTAAGATATAGTTGCACTAATTTCTATCCAAGCTCACTTACCTTAAACTTAAACTTAAACTCATTAACAATGTAACTCTATAAATAAACTCTCTGTTTTGTGTGACATTTTTAACTATCTCATTCAGTCTCACTCCATTGTATGCCATTAAGCATATTAGCGGCACTCAAGTGACTTTTAATACCAGTACACTTCTTGTTTATTCAAGCGCTTCAGTTTCTATTCAACATTGAGATACTTTGTGAGTGACTTTCATGTCACTACAGTTATTCATGTATTGGCAGATACACATAATGTTGTATAGACTGCAATGTTTCATTAGAGAAGTGAGTTATTGCTTTGATAAATGCCCTATATTTGGTCGTTACACTACAAGAATGTATTAGTTTATCTCAGCTGTATTTAACAGTTTAAGTTAGGATCTTTGCTGGCTTTTCTCTGCTTATTAGTAGGCTGCTTTACATCTTTGTCTTGCATACCTAGTATCTAAGTAATCCTTTTAATACTTACGTATTTTGTACATAGGTGCAGGTCATCTGCTGTCATTATTTCTAACTTGATAAGGTGTACCAGTATTGCTGTATTTCGTTTAACAAATTGCACTGTGTTTTAATACCTGCTGTTACATGTGTGTTGCTGTTGTGCAAGAACATTACTATTGTGTCTGTACTACCTGCCTAACAGTCTCACTCTGTTCCTCCATACTTCAAGCTATACTGACTACCTCAGAAGTCTCCTTTCCTTAACAGTCATATCTGGTCTGTTCAGTAACCCTTAGTTATAATAGCTTTTCTCCATAATTAGATACTTCTAGCCTATCTTTCTTACTGTCTCTTACTCTACATCTATGTAATCTAACAGTTATGGTTGTCTTACTCACCTATTTCACCTCTCCTTTCTCCCTTTTATTCCTAGGTTCTAAGCCCTGGTCCAAACATCAAATAAGAACACAAGCTACACCTATGTCCAGCTCGGCATCTCCAATCTTCTGCAAAAGCATCTACTGTGGTTCTACAAAACTTCAATATTCAGTCAATGCATGCAAATCTTGTAGTCATTCTCTTATAATTTAGCTGTTTTTGTAAGGCTGCTTGAACATTACCAAGCCCCACCTTTGCTCTAATCCCTCCTGTGCATTCTTGCCTCTGCATAATTGTATTCTCCTCCCATTAATTCCTTTACTTTTTAACCAATCTCCTTGCCTGGGTTAGCTCTATGCTTACCAGTAAACTCTATTCTATATAGTGTCCACCTTGATTTCCCTTTCTTTTAATCATCCCCTTGCACAATTTGTTGTTATTTATTTCCAAAAGTAATACGATTGCTTCTCAGAGATTACATATGTTTCCATTGATATTTTTTTGCAGTTAGCTGAGATCTGGTCCAGCCTGCTCTTTTCCATCTTGCTATGCTTGGGCTCACTCTGCTCCCCTGCCCTGCCCCTAAACTCACTCGTCCCCACTACACCCAATCTTTCTCTCCTATGCTACTACACACATACTTATTTTCCTATGTCTCCCACTCATACAGACTTACTTCTCCTTTCTCACATTACTCTGTTTCTAGTAGTACTACTACTACATCTCACTACACTCAACCCTATCGTAGTTACTTCCAAAATTTTACTTACTGTGGAGCTTTTCTCACCGGGTCTCCACTGAAAATGGACCTGTGTCCAGTCAGACCATCCTGGTTAACAAATGTAAATGAAATAAAAATAAATAAATAAAACATATGCCTACTACCTCCACCCACTTTTTCAAATGAACCAATCATAGCCTAGTCACATTAATTATATACCAAACCACACTAACTGAATCTCCTTCTTACTTAGGTTCATAGGTTCATAGGTTTATACTAGGCTATCTGCCCTAAGGCATTTATAAGCCTAGCCCAAAGTTTTTAGGCTTACTCCACCCTTATATGAAAAAATACTGTACCCATTAGTTTGTTGTGCCTCTGTCCAGCAGTGACACAGAGATGATTTCCGGGGTAAACCTACGATCTCCCATCCACAGGTCAAGATTTCTCTTGAACAGAGCCATGAGGTGCGCCTCCTCACATGGACCGGGATTTTATTCCACAGCATAGGAGTCTCTAAGTGATAAATCTATCCCTCCAGCATGTCCTATTTATATCCGTGTAAAGGTTTAAGTAGTACTCTAGTGGTTTTGTGGATTTGGATTTTTGAGGTGGAGCATGTCCATTAATTCGGGTTGGACATGGCCTTGTATGTCAGGTACATGTCACCTCTGAGCAGGCGGCGGTACATGTCACCCTGGAGCAGACGGTATGTACTGAATAGAGCTGGAGTTTCTTTAATCTGGCAGCATATGACAGATTTTGGGAGTCCCTTCCCTTTTGGTGGAGGAACTTTTGGGTCTCTCCAATTGCGTTATGGTGAGATACATACATCCGAATGGGGGGGCATACGATCATTGGTCTGATAAGTGAAGAGTAGGGGGAACAATGACCTCACTAGATCTGGATGTGAATCCCTTCATGATCAGGTGGGCAATGTAGAAGGTCTTTCTAACCACTTTAGCAACGTGAGTGTCAAATGAAAGGCCACTGTCAACCTGGGTCCCCAGGTCCCTGATAACCTCTTCTGTGCTTAGTGGATTGCCACTTATATGGTAGCAGGGTTACCTTGTTTTTCCCGAAGAGTATGACTATACATTTTTGGCTTAACTTCAGGCCGTGGCTCTGGCACCAGCTATCGCTTTCCAGAGTCCCTTCTGAAGGATATCCGTGCCGATGTGCATTTTTCACTATGGCGCCTCAGTGCAGTCTGCCTGCAACTTTTCAATCAAGAGTCCTCCCATGTTGTTGGCCTGTACTTAGAGAAGTAGAACAATAACAATAGGGGGGCCAAGGACCGACTGTGGTGGGACACCTCACTTGGCTTGGAGTCTGACATAGCGCCAGCAACTCTAACCCTGTGGGTTCTGTCCTGCAACCCATCTTGTGACATATGGGTTTACATTTAAGCTGGTAAGTTTTTCTACAATACCCGTGGGGTATTGTGTTGAAGCCTTTGCAAGGTCAAGGTAGGCTGTATGGACTGCCTTTCCCCATCAATGGCCTTGGTGACTGTTTCAAGAAGTCGACCCAAGTTCAAAAGGCATGATCTGCCCCAAACTGGGTCGGGTCCAATCTCTGCAAGTCCCCTATATCTTTGTTTATGAGCTCCATTATGATCCTCTCCATAGTTTTGCAGACTAGACTTGTTAAGCTTATGGGGCGGTAATTACCAGGGTCCGAGGAGCACCGCCTTTGTAGGAGGGACCACAGTTGCCATACGCCACCTCCTTGGGTGCGATCCTGTGTGTAAAGGCTGAGATTAAACAGCTGCCTTATGTGCAGGTTTAATTCCTCATTTAGCTCGTAGGACACCATCCGTCCCATTGATGCTGTGTTTTTAGCTTTAGAGAGAGCAGCTTTCACCTGCGCATTTGAGATGTCTGGGAGGCTACACTCCGCTGGGATAGTTATCTCTCCTTTAGGGGAGAGGGGTGAAGTTTGCACTGAACCTGTCTGCCAGTATGTTGGCAATGTCTGTGGGTTCAGTGATTTTTGTATCATTTTGGACTAATTCTGAGCATATCTGGGAGTTTCCACCCAGGTTCCTAACATAGCTGAAAAAGGCCTTATGATTGTCCTTTGAATCCATAGCAATTTTTCTCTCAAAATTGGCCTTAGTTGATTTTATGAGTGCTCGTATTTTTTTTACTAATAATGATCAGGGGTGACTTCCTTTATGGATTTTGTTCTATCATGTAATAGCTTTCTCCTCTTATTGTGAAGTTTGTTAATGGCTGGGGTCCACCAGACTGGACATTTGCCCTTTGTGGAAAGTGTCTTGGTTTTATTTGGGATTGCCTGATCCATGCAGTCCTGGAGGTGTTCATAGAAGGCATTTGTAAGGGCTTCCTCAGCTTGGGTTGTGGTTTCCACTGGCTCAGGGGCCTTGAAGGATACCACACCAGTCTTGAGTAGTGTGAAGTTTGCTTTAGAGAAGTTCTTCACTGTGGTCTTTTGTTTGGGGTGGGGGCGGGATGTGGATATCCAGTGAGATTAGTTTATGATCAGATCTCACCAATGAGGGATATACTTCGTGTGGAGCATTTTATCCCCATGTTTGTGATAATGAGATCTAGTATATTTTCTCCTCTCATGGGAACAGTGACTAGCTGTTCCATGGCATTTGAATTTATGAACTCCAGGAACCGTCGGGCTAGAAAGTTAGGGCTTGAGTAATGTTCCCAGTCTATATTCGGGTAGTTGAAGTCACCCAATATGATGGTGTTTGGAGATACATTTATACCCTCCAGTGTCTTCAGGAAGGCTGTGTGGGGTTCCTGAGTTTGAGAGGGTGGCCTGTAGCATGCTACAATTTGTAGAGCAGTTTTGCCTATGGTTAGTTGCACCTGGATGGTTTCCGAAGCTTCGTGCGTTGCCACCAACCTGGAGGTGTTCTCAGATTAGTCTCACTGCTCCGCCCCCTTATTCCAGTCTCACTCTATATATACTCTCCTCAGTACACATCCAGTAATCCCTTACTAATCACCCTTCCTATTGTACTATCAGTTAGTAGAATGCAACTACCAAACCTTAATACTCAACTGTACCCCAAACTCTCAGTCTCCTTAACTGCTAGCCAATATTTCTCATCTACGCTACTACACAAATATTTATTTTCCTATGTCTCTCACTCAAACAGACTTACTTCTCCTTTCTCACATTACTCTGTTTCTAGTACTACTACTACATCTCACTACACTCTCCCTATCTTAGTTACTTCCAAACTCTTATCTATAACAATCTTCCTCTCAATCCCATCTAATAGCTACTCTGATATATCTCCCAGTCTCTATCAAAAAATCCACTACTCCTGCCAAAACTAAACATTTTTCCAATAAGAAAACACTGCTTTGTATATTCCATCTAAAATCTGCTCTTTGCCTTCAATTTTACCCTGGTAATTTAAAACAAAACAAAAGCACCACTACTCTATTCTCCCAGATTTTCTTCCATACACCTAAGTGGAGACATTCACTCTAATCCAGGTCCCACGTTCACCATCCTATCTTCACTTGCTAACATCAGCAATGCTTGTAAATCCCTACAAATTGCAACACTAAACCTTCAAAGCATTTGTCATAAGACAACCGGCCTTCATGCTTGGATAGCTTTGAATAAACCTAGTATGATTGCTGCTACAGAAACCTGGCTAAAACCAAACATAAAAGACTCTTAAGTTTCTTACTGGTTTTAATACAACAAGGATAGATAGAAATCACAAAAAGGAGGTGGTGTTGCACTCCTTTCCCAAATAACTACACTATAGTCTCATACAAAGCAACCTATCCTCAATTCTCCAATGCTGAAATTCTTATTTCTTTCCTAAAAAAATAAACAAATCCAAAAGGTTATTTATCATAGTTCTATACATCCCCCTGGTAATAACATACAAGTACTGGAAGATATACTATCGTGGGTTTCCAGCACTATAAAAAAACGAGACCATCATTCTGGGTAATGTTAACATCAACTGGTTAAACATTTGTTCTAAATTCCCATCCTTAAATATTAACCTATTTAATTTCATACAACTTATCACCACTTCAACAAGGTTTAACAGGAACAGTAATGATGACTCCATCCTACAGTGGACACTGGTCACTGACCCAAATAAAATCTCCTCAGCTGGTATTCTCCCAAATGCCATCAATGATCACCTCCCAGCCTTTGTGCATAGAATGGCACCCTCCTTCCATAAACAACATTATTACAAGCAAGTTAGGAATCTAACCAATTTTAACCCACAAACATTCACCAATATACAAAAAAATAACAACTGGAACAACTCAAAGTGTCTTCCTCTTGATGATGCACTGGATTACTTCAATACAACATTCTAAGTACTCTAAGCAGTCTCGTAACCCCTAGGGTAAAAAGGGTGAAAACCAACCATGCCGCATGGCTAAACAAAGCAACTATAGAACTTATGCTAACTAGGGATAAAACTTGGAAACAGTGGCATAAATGTAAAAACTCCACAGACTAGCTGAGATTCAAACAGGTCTGCAACCAGGTAAAAAGACAGGTAAACAAACAAACAAAAAAGACTATTAACTGCAACTTAAAAAAAAAAAACACAAGCAGAATCCCCAAAACTTTTGGTCATTTATAATATCATTATTAAACCCAGGCACAAAAAGCAACCCATGTCCACACCCTGACAAAACTGCAAAACAATTAGCAAGACTCTTTAACTCACACTTCATAAATTCCATAGCAAACATCACTGCTAATTTTTCACAACAACACTTTAACACAGATAATACAGGCAAAGCCATTCTATCCTGTCCCTTTCCTCCACATCCTTACTTAACTCCAATAAACCACATTCTCACTAAATCCCATTCTAACCTCTATGATAAACATATTACTACTCAAACTAAAAACTAGAGCTAATGCAGCAGATAATCTACCCACAGAATATCTAAAACTCACTGCTGAAGCCTTTGCCTACCCTATTACTATACTCATTAACAGATCCACCCAAGAATCATATGTCTCAAAAATTTGGAAAGAAGCCTTCATTCTACCCCTTCACAAAGGCGGACACTCAACTGATATCTCAAACTATAGTCCCAAAGCTATCCTGCTCCCTATCTCGAAGCTTTTTGAAAAATGCATACACACACAACCTCTGCACTTCTGCCTTAGTAACCAAATCTATCTACTAGTCAACATGGATTCAGATCAAGTCACATTAGCACATCTGCTTTAATATTCTTAACAACAAAACCACAGACTCTGGCAAAATTGTTTCCATTCTATTTATTGGTTTATCTAATGCTTTTCACACAGTCTTTCACTCACTTCTAACTCCACTCTCAAATATTGGTCTCTCACCTCCCTCTCTTAGTTGGTTTTCTAGTTACCTATCAGATGGACAACAGGGAGCTAAATGACAAAACTCCCTAACTCTTCATCTTCACACCTCTACTAGTGTTCCCCAAAGCTCTATATTAGGACCACTCTTATTTAGCATTTTATTAACAATCTTTAGTCCTCATTCAGTCAAGGGTCACTCATACAATATGCAGATGACTCTAGCATAATATGTTCTGGGATTCCACATCATATCTACAGCAAATCATTTAATCAGCTTTTATTTCTGTAGAGACTTGGTTATATAATAATCGTCTTTCTCTTAATCCTAACAAGACCAAACTTATCTTATTTACCCTGAAGAAAAATATCTCATAAACAAAATTCAATTCACTATGCTTTCTTAGAGCAACAAAAGTATAAGAGTTGTTAGTCACACTAAGCTGCTAGGAGTAATAATTGAAGAAAGCCTAAAATTTGACCAACATGTACAACACAACATCAATAAAACCCCACCGAAAGCTAGGTATTCTTTACAGGCAAAAATATTTCCTTAGTCCCTCCACTAAATAATTACTTCTACCACCTATCTACTTCCTTCTCTCATCTATGGGGTGCCCCTTACTCACTAATCTGCTATCTTCTCTGAAAACAAAGCTAGAAACTTGTTATAACAAAATTGCCAAGTTTGCAACAAATGTCAGACATTCTACACATCACTGCACATCTCTACTATCACTGAACTGGCTGGAACTTCCACATTATTTCACCTACCTTCAATTAACCACTGCCCACAAAATATATTGTTAGATGTGTTATCTTTCTTGGAGCTTTTCTCCCTGGGCCTCCCCTGAAAATGGGCTCTCATTGGCCCAGTGGACTATCCCAGTGAACAAATGTCAATAAATAAATAAACCACAAAATGAACTATCTGTACAACCTTGTTTACTTTAACATAAATCACAGTCTGCATATGGGTTTGTGGCGTTAGAGGTATATTACATTAGCTGGCATTAAGTTCAAGATAAATCTTGGAATTCAGAACCATTTTCTAAGTGACAGAGGCTGAATTTGCACAAAGAGCAGCCACATGCTGCAGGGCGCAATGCAGAGACATGCTAATCGTGACCAGGTCAGACTGTGAAATACTGTGGCCTGCATATTATGCAAATGTATTTCTCATGATGAAAAGCTAGCATCAGAATAACTGAGCACATTAATCGTGGAGTTACAAGAGAAAGACCACAAAAATTAGTGGAGCAGTCACCACTTTACTAATTATGTATATATGCAATAGGCTGTTCTTACTGTTTGTAGTCAAAGAGGTGCAGAGTGTCAAAATCCGAGAAACCAAGTCATCCATCTTCCAAGAACATACTGTGCCTTCCATGACACAGAAATATTGGGCCACTACCATGTAGCTACAGGCATTGTGCAGACGCTGGTCAATTTGCATTATCCTCAAGTGCAGGCCCATGGGGTGAGTAGACTACTCATCCCTGTTGACACCAGCATATTTGTTTCTTTGAGAATTTTTAGGTATAGGGACCTTCCAGTGACCACTGGGGGACAAAGTGGGTGGATTCCAGGCATTTGTCTCAAGGATACTCCGCCAGTTTTTCAGTGCTATGCTACAAGTTGTGTGGATGGATATTTAATTCCTATGTACTACAGAGGAGAGGCGGAACACCATGCAGTCATTTTTTGACCCATTTCCCTGAGGTACTAAGAGCTATTTTTTGCATCCACATTGCAATGATGGCTCCAACTGAGGATAATGAACAACTGTATGTCAGCCACTAAGGGTTCTCCTCCATCAAATGTTAGATGGTTTGTAATGCACAGGCTATAATATGCAATGTCTCAGTAGAATCCACAGGCAGTGCCCATGACTCCCACATCTGGCACACGTGATTTATATCAGCAGTTTATGAATGATGGTCTTCTACATGGCCATCTTATTGCCAATGTTGTATGTGCCCTGGAGCCATGATTAACTACACCAGTAAGCATACCCCTCATCAGTTTCTGATTTTGCAGACTATCTCTGATTATGGTTGATATTTTTACCCTGCTCTTGTGCAATTTTTGATTTTCTGCTAAACCACTACAGATTACAATCAGTCAATAATACAGGACACTAGAATTTCATACTACTTATTGTCCAGCCCATACATGTTGATGCAAAACAGGTCATTCTATTATTCTTTTAAGTTAACTGGAGTAATATTAACTCATTCCCTCCAGTACAGCTCTTTTGAGTGTGTACCTTTAACTCCTGGTGGTTTGGCTTGAGCCTTTAAAAATATGAAGATACCACCTTACAGTTATACCAAATACTAATTGACAGAGGTCAAATACCAATACAGTTATGTTTGCCATCACGCATGCTTCAAGATAAAATATCCTGATACCTTGTTTGTAGCATGGTCTTGGAATTAATACGAATATGAACAGGCAATATTTGACACTTAGAGGCACAGTAGAAGGTAACTGCATAAACGCCTAGAGGAGCACTCAGCTGTAATAAAAAAAAAGGTTCATGATTTTGAGCATTTGTCCACCAATTATTGACGCTGTCCAGAATTCTTGAACAAAGAAGCTGAGTGGTATGCCGATAAGAAACCCAGAGAACATGTCAGAATGCATACAACACTGCTTTGTCACAGGTCCAAGTTATTGTTGAACATGTTTTGGAATACTAAAGGTCCACATCCACTATTTATATGGCCATGGTAATGTGCTGCTGCATGACCCTAAAAGTAAAATATCTACAGTGTGTGGGATATTATATAACATATTGCTTTGGAAATGGATACAGCTGAAAAGAAACATCCTGCAAGAGGATGTCACAGAGTCAGCAGCAGAGGAGGTCATAAATGAGAAACTGGCTGCAAGAGATGACTATATGAGGCAAAGGTGGTGCAGTACACTTTGGCACTGGCTATGACACAGTGTCTGATTCATAGCTATAGGCGAGATTAAGCATAACATGCAATAATGAAACTGATGCATACAATAATACACCCAGACTGTGCTATACCATTCTTGGACTAGCCACACTATGCATCAAACACAGGCTACCCAGGTAACAGAGTACTGAGGACAGGGCACAGCTGTCATCAAAGTCACAGGTGGGGAGGACAAGCTGTATGTTTGTGCATGTGTGTGTGTGTGTGTGTGTGTGTGTGTGTGTGTGTGTGTGTGTGTGTGTGTGTGTGTGTGTGTGGGGGGTGACATAATGTTGTAACTGTGAGCCATGGGTAAGTGAGTGAGGAGCATAGGATACTGGTCAGGAACTCTGGAGGAACTGGGTGGTGTCTCCAGTGTGGCGTGATTGAGCAGTCTTAGGTAGTACTGATATGTATGTGTGAGTGTGCATGGATACAGCTCCAGCAGATGATACAATGCACTGCTGGAGTCTGATGGATGGGTATAGGGCAGCTACAGGAGATCTACGCACTGATCACATACTCTACATCCATAGTCTGTCCTCTTCTTGGAAGGTCAAAAGTACAATCCACGGCATTCATAAAGGATGGAGTGCTGCATGGGTACAATGGCAGGATGTGCTCCAGATGATATTAGCATGATCACCTCATACAAGTCTGTATCCATGCTGTCCCATAATATCTTCATCAATCGATGGTCTTCTCCTTCCAGTGGTAGACATCCCCACCAAAGGCAGAGATGGATCAGTCATGGGCAGAGTGGTGGCGATGATGGATGCCACACAAGAACAATTGCAGCATACAGAGTCCTTACACCACTTCTCCATAACATTGCACATATGGCCAGGTAATCCTACAGATCATCATGCAGACAATATACAATAACAACCAGATTATCCATAAGTGCATTGGCCTCTACCTGTTCCTGTATAATAGGTCTGCATATTACCTTGAATAGTGGCCAAACAGACATTCAGATCAGAAGGGTGTAGGTACGCATGGCATGGCCAGCTCTAAGTTTACCGACTCTTCTCATCTTCACACTTACTGGAGCTGTCAGCATCTAAGAGTGACTCTATCAAGGGAGATAAAAACCTCCTCATGCATTCAGCAACTACGAAAAAAACATAAACATAACCCAATCTATGAGTGAACCCTTCAATAGCTTCTGCAGCTCAGTGCAAATACTCCTGTATAACAGAGTGCTTTGGAAAATTAATGGATAACATACCTTATTTATTATTTATTTATTTATTAACATTTCTTTACTGGGAAAGTCCGAATGGGACAGAGCCCATTTTCAGTGGAGACCCAGGGAGAAACACTCCAGATGCATGTCTTTGGAATGTGGGAGTAAACCGGAGCACCTGGAGGAAACTCACACAAACATAGGGAGGACATGCAAACTCTGCACAGAAAGCACCCCAACCAAGAATTGAATTGGAGAACCTCTTTCTGTGAGGTGACAAATCTAACCACTGCACCACTGAATAATGATGTAGATACACTCCTGATGGTCCTCTAAAAACAAAGAAGCCATGCTCACTAATTGTACAGCTCTGGGTCAGACTGGTAGTGCAGATAGTACCACATGTTATGACATACCACCTGAGGTATCAGTAACCCATATTCAAGGTGCTTCTTGCAGTTCAGCACTCATCCATAAACCTAGCATTGATATCACAGTCTGAGATGCCAGGAACTCAACTGTGCCTATCAATGACAACTTTGTCAGTGGGCCCCACCCATGAATCCCCACTCCTGTGCTGTGTGGGTTGCCTTTGTGCATATATGTATAATCATGCAAATGACCCTTCTATGGACCTGATTGCACATCCTATTTGACTGTCAACAGCACTAATCTGACCTAAAACATCCCACCAATTATGGTCACGAAAGGCTCTGTCAGTACTTTCATTCCTGAGCTTCCACCAACCACGCTTGCATTCGGTCTGCAGAAAGATGTTTTTCTCTGCCTGGAAGAATTGCCCCTTGTGGTGAAATTTATTACTGGATTCTGCTCTTACAAAACAAAATTACTGATTAGACTGGACATAAGGAACACACTTTGGGTGTTATTTTCTCCATTCGCCCTTAGATGGAACCATCTTGTGCAGGGAAACAAACTCAGGGCTCCACTGATTCTGCATTATGGTGAGTTGTATTTATTATACACTTATGCTTTACTTTTCTGCACGCAGGATGGTCGGTCTGTGGAAAACTGTTTTACATGAAACTAGCTCTTGGTGCAAAAGAAGGTTGGAGACCACTGCTCTATGGTGACACTGTGGCTTGTCATACTAATGAGGTATCTGCAGATGTGTATCATGTGTCAACAGCAACAATATGCATGGATGTGTGAGGGGAACCAGTTTTCTCTGGATTATGACCTGTTACATGTCTATGACTTCGGAGGCCACCAAGAGTGGCAGGGCTTACAGCTGGAGCTCTAAAGAATGTAAAATGTTTATGTACTTTATGTAGACAGCAACCTGGGAGCACCTGTTGGGTGATTCCAATGAGAGTTTCCAGTACAAAGTGGATGCACAGCATAGACTTACCAAGATGGATGCTGTTGATGCTGCTGCTGCTAATGGCATCAACCACCTGGGTAAGCAATGCTGGCACCACTACAGTGACCAGAGGAAGCTTCATTCTGACCTTCTATGTCAATATAAAGAAGAGGTCAGAGAGAAAATACCTGCAGTGTATAGTAAGTACATAGGGTTGGTCACTGCTGTTATTTGAGATATAGTTAAATGAGCCCTTGCAAGACATTTAATTTAAGATAATTGTATTTCATCTTATGTATTTATTTACTGAGATTTGATCACCAGGAAAATCTGACTGGGTAGGAGCCCATTTTCAGTGGAGACCAGGGGAGAAAAGTTCAAAAGTATTACAAGATGTTTTAAGAAAAATAACTTTAGAGTCTTTAAAAAATATACAAAAAAACTACAGCTTAAATAATTACACCAAATTAGACATAATATGAAAACATTGATTAAGAATAGATACAAGTTATATGTGAATTATTTAATAGTTAGAGAAATTTTAGCCAGTTTATAAAAAAAATAAAGGTAAGTTAGTATAATACAAACAAGAACTGCTAAATGAAGTGAGAAAATAACAGGCTTGTGGTATATTTAGAGAGAAGTCAGGGGACAGAAATTGACTGAAGGAAGGAAGTGAATGAAAAAAGGAGAGTAAGGAGATATTGGCATGAATAGGTATTTGTCCATATTTAAGGATATAATTCATCCTGGTGTTGATGGCTTTTAATGTCTTTCAGCTCAGAAGCAGACTGTGTTGAGTAAATTCCTGTTTTGGTGGAGAATGGAGCATCTCACCAGCCACAAGGGAGAGTGTGAGATGCCTGTGATGTTATACTTAATTTGTTATATCACAGTAGAATTATATTACTAACTACTATAATTATACAGAGATTCCTATAACACCCATCTGCAACAGTAGTATATACTGCCAGATACACCCTCTAGGTATATGCATATGTGGCAGTGCTAACACAGCATGCACACTCTGCATGCGCAGAGAATCCTCTCAGCCCACATCTGCATATAGAAATATGGGTCGGTATGCCTCTTTGCCCATGTCCTCTGTCACACAGTACCTGTTATGCAGGGCTGCTGACACAGTAAGACTTGTGGGCATTGTTACAAAGCATGGGGGTGTTTGGATCTCACTATTTTTGCTGTGCATTCTCCACCATATGTCTATACTGGTGCCACTTCCAACTGGCATACTAATAGCGATTGTGAACTATAATGGTTTTATCCCATGGTGCATAGTGGCCTCCATTACAACAGCTGCCCACCATATGCTGAAAGCTGCATGCTGCCAACAAATGGTTGGCTTTGGTACACCTCACTGTCACCAAACACATATTGAAATGTATATATACAAACTCTGTCCAAGTCTACAAGCCACTTCTTGCTCCTGTCCCACTGTCCCACATAACATTCTCACAGAGGCACACTTGCCCATACCCACCATGGCCTCTTATGCATCCTGCCATTGTTATACCCCCAAAGCAAAGGGTATATTGCTGCTGTAGCCGTCTATGCATATCATTCAATAGAGACATTTGACATTCTATACCTAGTCAGCTGCACTGGTTCTGGTAAATTAGCATACTTTTCAGTTGTTTAATCCAGATGTAAGGTACTTTTAAGATGGTTCATCAGATGCAGAAAGGATTTTAATTTCTCTCTCCCTCTCTTTCTCTCTTTGACCCTATCCTTCTGTTATTTATTTATTTTGTATCTTATTCTTTTTGTTTATTTCCATTTATGTTACTATTTTATGCAATGTCAGCTGCAGCTGTCCCTGTAATGTGGCAGTGGTTACTGAGCCACTATTGCGCCCATACCTTTCCCACTGGCTCATCAACAGCCTCCAAGATTGCCTCTTCATTGAGTGATGGAAATCCTGTGGCAGAAGGATGACCTGGAGGTGTCCCTGCTGGTCTTTGACAGTCAATTACTGAGGGAGAATACCCCTGATGATACTTGCAGTGTATCATAGCTTATGACTTGACAGGAGCTGGCGGAGATGATGGGAAGGTTTGTAAACTGGCAACTAGATGTCTACATTGGTCACTTAGGGTACTTGTGGATGCTTGCAGAGTCATTCACGGCCTGACATTGCCCTGTGTGCCATCTGAGGTGGGCCTCAGTGAGGAGGGCAGCCAAGTTGGTGACTGACCTCTTCTTCAGTCTAGCCCAAGCAGCATAATCAGGATCTGGGTCCCCAACCTATCTTTCATCACACTGTTCCTCCTTCTTGTATGTCATCACCCTCTCCGGTTTGTTATCCAGTCATCCCTGTCACCACTTGTCCTTGCTCTGTTGTTATATCTATATATATCAACTTTCAAAGCCCCACCCCCCCAAGTTGTGCCAGCACCACCCTTTTGGTCTTTGTCTATGTTTTATGTTAGTTTATGTATCAAGCTTCCTTATCTCTACCATCTTTCGATCCCCTATTTATCTCTTGCATCTTTCCTCCCCTACCTCTTTGTCCTTGTGTATATTCCTCTGCTTGTTCTGCCTCCTTTCTGACTTTCCATTACTTGCATGTCCTCCTCATTTCAATGGATAAATGTTCATAGTAAGACTGCTGGCTCGTAAATATTCTCTTAACTTTGCTAAGTTGCGCCTGTGCCACACACATGCCTCACATGCTTGTAGCATGCTTACTACTGCTGTTTGGGAATTCTCTCACATTATTCACAAAAGCATGTCCCTCCTCACATGCACTGTCACTTCTTAAATTTCTTAATTAGTGTGGAATTCTTATCTTCAAGACACATCACATCTCTCAGTATCTCCTTTATTGTCCTTCTGTGGTCACAAAAGACATATTTCTGAATCCCAGAGATAGACTGCTAAATATTGTCACAAAAATATAAGGGACATGATGAAGGAATAATACATTAAGGCCTATCATAATGAAAATTTAGTTGTGTAAGTAAACCTCTCACAACATTAGATGTTCAAATGTTCACTGCTGCAATAGCCTTATCTATATGGGTTACAGCCTACTCAGGATATAACGACTAGTCAGCTTCCAGAGCTTAGGGGGTCTCTCTTTATTCCAAGCCCTTTGACATTGCAAACAGAGTTGTATAAAATCAACAGTTTGGGTGCAAACCCCTCAAAGCTTTCTGCCAACTAAATGAGGGAGGCTAGAGTCCTGAAAGAGGATAACGCTAGGAAATGAAAATCAATGTGCAAACCCTGGCAATAAAAAATACAGCAAAACAATGGGAGTGGAGGGTGGGAGGGAATGGCTACTACACTAGTGAGCATTCAAGCATCTACTGCTATGGTAAGTTTACTAAACACAATTGTACTATGTCCATCATTTCATCAGTGCTGCAGTAGCCTTAGCTACATGGATAGACTACTGTAGCCTACAATGACTTGGAGGTGGAAGGATGAAGGTCCAGAAGCTCCTGGATTCTGATAATAACAAAGCCTTCTCTAGACCTGGAAAATAAATCCATTTTGTAATGTTTTGTAAAAGTATGTACAGAAAACCAAGTCGCTGCTTCTAGAATAAGTCTAGAGTCCAAACATCTAGTTCAGAGGTGATTCCTAGACCAATGACCTCAGGGCCATTTTTAAGCCTAGCTTGGCATCCCAAGATGAGAATTAAACCCTGTAGTTTGTGTCTGTAAGGTAAACACCTTAACCATTATGCCAGCCCCTCTTTTCAAAAAGCCACTGATGAAACCAAGGCCCTGGTAAAATGTGCATTAATTCTGCCCTGAATTAAATTGTTGTGATGGGTATAATATAAGTAAATAGGATGTGAAAATATTTGGAGAAAGTCTTCCTTGACACAGGTTCTTCCTTTTTGTTACCTTCATAAGAAATGAATAACTGATGAGTTTCTGAAGATTTTAAATCTGTCAAGATTTGGTCGTTTTGGGCCAGTTCCTAGCTTCTTTCAGACCCCTGATATAAAAAATGCTAAACACGCGTTTTTTGGCTTGTAGCTACTCAGCACAGATCCTCGTGGTGGCCAGCAGAGTAATCCAAGCTTCAGAGAGCTAAAAAAGCGACTTTACCTGATTTAAGTATAATTTTTGTGGCTTTCCACTTCTATTTATCTAGCAACTGTATTTCGCCTGCTTGCTGATAAATTGTTACTGTTTTTCTGCATTTATTCTGTTTTTGCACTTGTTTCTCAATTTGTTACTTTTAAAATCTGTAACTGTTGCAAATTGTTTGTGTAGGCTGTGATAGCCGATGTATAGCATTTATAAGTGTTTACTGTATCTGTTTCTGCTTGTTTTCTGAAAAAAAAAAAAAAAAAAATATCTCTTGTTTTCCCACCTTACTAAGCTAGAATAGTCCAGTTTCAGAGCTTGCTGATCCCTGGGCTTTGTTTGCAGTTCCTGTTACTGAATCTTTACCTAATTTGGAACAGAGGAAGTTCCCTTGCTTACCAGTGGGAGTGGGAAGCATTGAGCTGCCTGTTGGTCCAGTTTTGTGAGGTTTCAGCCAGCAACTTGTAGTTTATTGGTCGTTTTGGGCCAGTTCCTAGCTTCTTTCAGCCCCCTGATATAAAAAACGCTAAACGCGCGTTTGCACGGTTTAATAGGGCAGTGCCGGTTAAGCAGATTTAAACTATTAGGGCTACCTAAATTCCACTCTTCAAATTTTCCCTTAAAGCTACCTTCCTCGAACTATACTACTGATCTAATCAGCGTATCCTATAACTAAAAAGATCATCTCTACTTGACTCCAAGTAGACTATTCTCTATCTGTTAAGCCTAGCACTTGCTCCTACAGTACTTATTACCTTGATACGATGCTCTTGTCATAGACAGTACCCCAAAAAGGCAAACCCCCATTTCACGGTCATCCACGTCCCCAGGAATCTTCTTTAAAGTTTTTTTTATTCCTTCTAGCATGTCGAGGGATCAGTTGCTAGTGTCCTCTCCTGCTCAGCTGGTGAACCTGGGAATATTGAGGCAATGTTACAATTGCCTCATGTACACAGACAACCCTCTCCTCCTCCCACAAAACACAAATACATGCGAGAGATGCAACTATACAGCCAAACTGGAGGCTGAGCTCTCTCAACATAGGACTGGCAAGACCAGTCAGGAGGAGAAGGTTACCACACACACTATAGACCCAGTCTCACATAGTACCATCACAACCTCAAATCATACACATAAACACACAAAGACATACTCTGAGGCTCTGATCAAAAATCTACCAAAACAGCAGAGGCCACCAAAGCAGACACCCAAACAACCACCACCTCAGAATACATCACCTGCAACACATAGACCTCACAGTCAGAGTGTCAAACAGTCACAGCCCTTAAGGCCAAACAAAATGCCAGACACACTAGTCATTGGTGACTCCATAGTCAGACACACTGATGTCCCGCTCACCAGACTGAGTAAGGAGAAGGTCACAGTAAGCTGCCTGTCGGGCGCTAGAATCCGCCACATAACGCAAGCACTCAGGTCTCTCAACAGCAGGTACAAATACGACTCAGTCATTGTCCACGCTGGTGTAAACGACCTGAGATGTACCTCCTTGGACTACATGAAGAGACATCGAGGAGCTCTCTGATTATGTAGCCCAGGCAGGTATGACCCTGACCTTGAGCAGTATCCTACCTTCACCAAGAATGATGCCACAATACAGAGATAAGATGATCAGCTTTAACAATTGGCTTAAACACTGGTGTCATTCAAAGGGGATCCAGTGTCTGTCTGCCTGGGATGACATGCTGGACAAGCCACGCTGCTTCGGAAGGGACGGCTTGCACCTGTCACCCTGGGATTCGGATATTGGCAAAGGCTCTTGCCACCCCATAGTGCCTTTTTAGGCAAGGCTCAAATTCTAAACCTACCACCCTAGAACACAAAAGGAAAAAACTAAGGGTAATGCTGCTCAATGCCAGAAGTCTGAATCTCAAAATGCACGCACTCGAGGCCCTTCTCAGTATGGAGAACATCGATGTCTGTGCTGTGACAGAAACCTGGTTCAAGGCTCCTGAGAGCACCCCAGCACTATCAGGTTTTACCTCATATCATGCGTTCCGCCCCAAAATCCGGACAATACCAAGAAAGGAGGGTGTATCCATATTCATCAAGGACTCCCACACCTCAAGACTGGTTGCAACGCACGATGCATCGGAGACCATCCAGGTGCAATTAACCATAGGCAAGACTGCTCTGCAAATTGTAGCATGTTACAGGCCACCCTCACAAACTCAGGAACCTCACATGGCCTTCCTGAAAACACTAGAGGGGATAAATGTATCACCAAACACCATCATACTAGGTGACTTCAACTACCCTAATATAGACTGGGAACACTACTCAAGCCCAAACACCCTAGCCCAAAAGTTCCTGGAATTCATAAACTCAAATGCCATGGAACAACTAGTTACCATCCCCACAAGAGGAGATAACATACTTGACCTCATCATCACGAACATGGGAGCACAATGTTCAACACCGGAAGTATACCCCCACTGGTGAGATCAGATCACAAACTAATCTCGCTGGAGGTCCTCATCCCACCCCACCTGAAATAAAAAGACCACAGTAAAGAACTTCTCAAAGCCGACTTCACACTTCTAAAGACTAGTGTGGTCTCCTTTAAGGCCCCTGAGCCATGGAAAACAGTACACATGCCGCTGAATCACTTACAAATGCCTTCTACCAGCACCTGCAGGACTGCATGGATAAGGCAATCCCAAGCAAAACAAAGACTCTTTGTACCAAAGGCAAGCGTCCAGTCTGGTGGACCCCAGCCATAAACAAACTCTACAACAAAAGGAGGAAGCTACTACAAGATAGAGCAAAATCCTTAAAAGGTAAGACACCCTTGATCACTATAAGTAAAAAACTAAGAGCTCTCATAAAATCATCCAAAGCAAATTTTGAGAGAAAAATAGCTAAAGACTCAAAAGACAATCAGAAGGCCTTCTTTAGCTATGTTAGAAACCTGGGAGGAAACTCCCAGATATGCTCAGAACTAGTTCAAAATGATGTGAAGATTACTGATCCTACGGACATTGCCAACATACTGGCTGACAGGTTCAGTGCAAACTTCCCCCTCCCCCCCAAAAGGAGAGATATCTATACCAAATGATTGCAGCCCCCCAAACATCTCCAACGCCCAAGTGAGAACTGCTCTCTCCAAAGCAAAAACACAGCATCCATGGGACCTGATGGTGTCCCCGGCTGTGTGCTCCACGAACTCAATGAGGAATTAAACCCACAGCTAGGACAGCTGTTTAATCAGAGCCTTACCTCTGGATACGTACCCAGGGAGTGGCGCACTGCAACTGTGGTCCCACTTCACAAAGGCGGTGCCTCCACCGACCCTGGAAACTACCGGCCCATTAGCTTGACAAGCCTTATCTGCAAAGCCATGGAGAGGATCATAATGGAGCTCATAAATAAAGACATAGGGAATTTGCAGACTTTGGATCCAACCCAGTTTGGCTTTGTCAAAGGCAGATCATGCCTTTTAAACTTGGTTGACTTTTTCAAACAGTCACCAAAGCCATTGATGAGGGAAAGGCAGTCCATACAGCCTACCTCGATCTGGCGAAGGCCTTCGATACAATACCCCACTCAGGTATCATTGAAAAACTCATCAGCTTAAATATTAACCCATACATCACAAGATGGGTTGCAAACTGGCTGAGTGACAGAACCCACAGGGTCAGAGTTGCTGGCGCCATGTCAGACTCAAAGCCTGTCACAAGTGGTGTCCCACAGGGCTCAGTCCTAGGCCCACTCTTGTTTGGCATCTACTTCTCCAGTACAAGCAAACACAGGAGGGTTATGGCTGACAAAGTTTGCAGATGACTGCAAACTGGGCCATAGTAGAAAACACATCTGATACAGATATCCTTCAGAAGGGTCTCACAGAAACGGATAACTGGTGCCAAAGACATGGCTTAAAACTAAATGCCAAAAAATGGATAGTGATACCCTTCGGGAAAAACAAGGTTACCCCTAGCTACCAAATAGGTGGCAATCCACTGAGCACAGAAGAAGTTATCAGGGACCTGGGGACCCAGGTTGATAGTAGTCTGTCATTCGACACCCATGTAGCTAAAGTAGTTAGGAAGACCTTCTACATTGCCCACCTTATCATGAAGGGATTCTCATCTAGATCAAGGGAGGTCATTGTCTCCCTCTACTCATCACTCATCAGACCAATGATTGAGTACAATGCCCCATTCGGAATGTATCTGACCCGACACTTGCAGCAGCTGGAGAGGCCACAAAGTTCCTCACCAAAAGGATAAAGGGTCTCAAAAATCTGTCCTATGCTGCCCGACTGAAAGAACTCCAGCTCTATTCAGTTGCTTACCGCTTGCTCAGAGGTGACCTTTGCCTAACATACAAGGCCATGTCAAACCCAGATTTGATGAATATGCTTCACCTCAAAAATCTAGATCCATCAGAGCCACAAGGGCGGGAGACTTAAACCTCGACACGGCTATTAATAGGACGTGCTGGAGGGATAGATTCATCACCCAAAGACTCCCTATGCTGTGGAACAAAATCCCGGTATATGTGAGGCAGAGCACCTCGCTGGCCTTGTTCAAGAGAAATCTTGACCAATGGATGGGAGATTGCAGATATACCCCTGGGATTACCTCAGTGTCACTGCTCGACAGAGGCACAGCAAAATAATGGGTATAGTTCCCCATACTAAAGGGGTGGCGTAAGCCACAAAACTATGGGCTAGGCTTGTAAATGCCCTTGGGCAGATAGCCTAGTATGAACCTATGAACCTATGAACCTAAGAAAATATCTGAGTTTTCTGTGGACATCCAGAGTATGACGAAAATGATCCCTCTTTTTTATGCTCTGGGAAGAAGACTGGAAGATGGACAGCTTGGTCCAAAGTAAACTTGGATACCATTTAGGCATGTAATAAGAATTAGTTCTCAAGGAAACCCTAACTTTGTCAAAAATAAGATAACGTTGACCGACCAAGGGAGCTTGGAACTCAGCCACTCTTCTTGCAGCAGTCAAAGCAATCAATAGAACTGACTTTCATGTTAAGAACCTCAAATCAGCCTTATGAGCTAGTTTAAATGGAGCATGAGTTAATTTGTGCAACACAAACTTAAGATCCAAGGATGAGCCATCAGTTTTCTGGATATGTGGGTATAAAGAACCCCTTTCATAAACATTTTGACATGGGAATAATGCATAAAAAGGGAATGATCTATATGCAGACATGTTGAAATGGATAACAAAATGAATCTTGACAGTGATGTAAGAAAAGCCAGAGGATAATAAATCGCACAGATACTGTAGAGCCATAGAAATACTGGCCTTCAAATGGTCTTATTGCTTGAGTTGGCACCAATTAGAAAATATTTTCTGTTTAGTAATACATGATTTCCAGGCAGCAAGGTTTCTTTGCCTTCATTAATACCTGCTGCATGATCTCAGAAAACAGGTGATTAAAGTTATTAAAACTATATCATCCAACCAGTTAGTTGAAGTTGTTTCAAGCTGGTGTGTATCAGACAACCTCTTTTTTTGTGAGCATGTCCAGTCATTGAGGAAGCCTGTGGTAATTGCCCTTGGACATTTCTAAAAGGAAGGAGAGCCACTGTGGCCTGGGTCAGAAGCAAGTCACCACAATGATCTTTGAAGAGCCCTTCTGAATGTTTACAATGAACCTAGATATCAGTGGAAAAGGGAGAACGGTATAGAGGAGCATACCTGTCCAAGGAAATGAAAATGCATTTGTTTTCCAGTCTACTTTGCAAGGAATGTTGCCACTTGTTTGTTATGAATGTAGGCAAAAAAAAATTTACCTCAGGTATTCCTCAATACTGGATCAGATTCTGGAAGGCGCACTTATTCAATTTCCATTTGCGAATGTCTGTCCTAGACTTGTTCAGCTTGTCTGCCACAACATTTTGTTCTGATAGGATGTAAAATGTTACTTGGGTGAGATTGTGTAGAAAAGTTATATTCCAGGCTACCAAAGCTAATTTGCACAGATGGTATGATCTAGGTTCCCCTATTTCTTTATGTGCACATCACAAGTAATAGGTTTATAGGTTCATTGTTATGTACAAGGCTAATGACCACCAGGACCTTTTAAGACTAGCTGTGTAATCCAACACAATTGTAACTCTATGTATCATGGCTATTTATTAAGAGGGGAGTATGTTATTTAGGAAGTTTTTAGAGGTTATGTGGGGGGAGGAATGTTAGATCAGGCATTACTGTCTACCTCTGTGTATGAGAGACATGGGACCAGACCTGAGGTGAATATCCAATCGCCCATCCATTGGTCAAGATTTCACTTAATTAGGGTTAGAGAAGGACTCTGTTTCACATGGATGGTGAGCATGTTCCATAGCATGAGGATCCTCTGAGACACATATTTATCTTATCAACATGTCTTATTTATGTCGCAAGCAAATTTTAAATCCTTAGATGCTGTGGTTCTAATGCTGTTCATTTTGTGGATGTGCAAAAGATCCAACAATGCTGGATCCAAGGATGCCTTGTATGCCAGGCATAAACTGCCTCTCAGCAACCATTTGGAGACAAAGTATTGTGATAGGGCTTTAAGGCTATCCATATAGGACAATGTGTTTATACCTTGGATGTTCCTGGTAAGGAACCTTTGTGGGCATTTCAACTGTTTCATTTGTCTTGTCAGGTATATGCCAAAGGGGGCATTATACTTAATGATGATTCTAATAAGAACCGAATAAAGTTACACTATCACTTCCTTGGACCTGAATACCATGCTCTTACATACAAGTTTGGTGACATAAAATTATTTTCTTACTACCTTGGCCACATGTTGATTAAAGACCATATTACTGTCTACATGTGTTCTTAGATCTCTGACAACTGGACCATCTCTCAGGGGTGTTTTATCAATGGACTAATTAACCTCAGTGGCAGTTTTCCCAAAAGACAACATAATACATTTCTTAGCATTAGTTTTAGTCTGTGAATTTGGCACCAGCCATTTATTTGTGCAGAATCTCCTGTAAGATGTTTGTGTCATAACAGGCATCTATGATACCTCCTAGTTTACAGTCATCTGCAAACTTGGTCAGCCAAAGGCGTTGACATTATCCTCTACCTTTGAGAAATAGATGCAAAATAGGAGCAGTTCCAGCATGTAGTCGTGAGGTACACCCCTGGTGACTGGACTCTTAGTGGAGGTGGTATCACTAACCCTGACTTCTTAGGTCCTGTATGAGATCCATCTGGCAAGTCATGTAGGGGTTTATGCCAAGTTTGGTGAGTTTGTTAGGTATACTCAAGTGGAATATTGTATCAACACCTTAACCCAGTCCAGGTAGATGGTATGCACAGTTTTCCCCTCAACCATTGACTTGGATACATTCTTAAAGAAGTCCACCAGGTTTAGTAAGCATGACCTTCCACTGAGAAAGACAAACTGGAATGAGTCCAGTGTCTGAAGGTTGCCTATGTCTTTGGTGAATACTTCAATAATAATTTGTTCCATAGCTTTGCATATTAGACTAGTTGGACTAACAGGTCTGTCGTTTCTGGGGTTGGAGAGGGATAATTGCTGCAGTCCTCCATTCTCATGGTACAAAGCATGTTTTGAGGCTATAGTTGAAAAGTGACTCAAGTGGTCCTGATAGGTCATGATTTTAGCTATTTAGGAGGCATACAGTGAGATTGTCTGGGCCCACAGTCCAGGTAGATGGTATGCACAGTTTTCCCCTCAACCATTGACTTGGATACATTCTTAAAGAAGTCCACCAGGTTTAGTAAGCATGACCTTCCACTGAGAAAGACAAACTGGAATGAGTCTAGTGTCTGAAGGTTGCCTATGTCTTTGGTGAATACTTCAATAACAATTTGTTCCATAACTTTGCATATTAGACTAGTTGGACTAACAGATCTGTTGTTTCTGGGGTTGGAGAGGGATAATTGCTGCAGTCCTCCATTCTCATGGTACAAAGCATGTTTTGAGGCTATAGCTGAAAAGTGACTCAAGTGGTCCTGATAGGTCATGATTTTAGCTATTTAGGAGGCATACAGTGAGATTGTCTGGGCCCACAGAGGCTGTATCTCTGGCCTTAGTGAAGGCTACCAGGACCTGCTCCTTGTTACTAGTTGGGGGGTTATGCTAGTAGGTGTTTCATGGAGGGAGGCCGGGGGATTGGAGTGAAGTTTGAGCTGAACTTGTCTTCTAGCAAATTCACTATGTCACCCTGCTCAGTGAAGATGGCACTGCTGACCATCAGTTTGGCACAATGATGTGTGCTGCCTTTCATTTTGGACTTGGCTGTAGAAGGTTCTTTGGTTGTCCTTAGCCTGTGAGGCTATCTTGACCTTGTAATTGACCTAGTTGGACTTGTTTAGTCCTCATACTTTCCTGTTTAGTTTAATTAGAGATCTCTTATTATTATGGGAGTTGCTCTTCCTGATTTTAGCCATAACTTTTATCCTTTTGTTATATACCCAATTAAGGTTAGCATTCCTCCAGTGTGGTTTGTTTTTGGAGTTTGATTTGGCTTACTTAGGATCATAGGATCATAGAAGGTTACTAGGCTATTGGCCCAGGGGCATTTACAAGCCAAGCCAAGAGTTTATCTCCAAAAACAAACCTCAGTCAGCACCTGTCACCCCTGTCAGTGAGGGACACAGGTGGAATCCTGGTACAAAGTTGTGGTTTCCCATCCACTCATCAAGGTTGTGCTTGAAGAAAGTGAGGTACTCTGTTTGACATGTATAGGTTCATAGGTTCATAGGTTGGTACTGGGCTATCTGCCCGAAGGCATATATTAGCCCAGCCACATTGTGCAGTATTCACCACCCCTTTAGTAGTTCCCTAGACCCTTGTACTAGCAGCTAGTACCCTTGGCCCCTATCTAGTAGTGCTGTTGGTGTGATCCCCGGTGTGAACTTTCTGTTACTCATCCACTCATCAAGGTTCCTCTTGAAGAGTGATAGTGAGAGGCTCTGTCTTATGTAGATCGGGACCCTGTTCCATAGTAAGGGAAGTCTCTGCAAAGGGAATCTATCCCTCCAGCATGTTCTTTTCATTGTTGTGTTGAGGTTTATATCCCTAGAGCGTGTAGCTTGAGTAGATTTGGTTTTGCTAAGATGGAGCATGTTCAACAATTCTGGGTTGGACATGGCTCTGTGCGTTAGATAGAGATCACCGCTGAGAAAGCGATATGCAACAGAGAACAGTCTTAGCTTTTTCAATCATGCTGCATAGGGCAACTGTTTGAGGCCAGTAATCCTCTTGGTTAGGTACCTCTGTGGTCTCTCCAGCTGCTGGAGATGTCTAGCCAGGTACATTCCAATTGGTGCATTGTACTCAATAATGGGTCTGATGAGGGAAGAGTAGAGGGGCACCATTACATCCTTAGATCTTGATGCGAACCCTTTCATGATCAGATGGGTTACATAGAAGGATTTTCTAACCACTTTGGCAACATGGTTATCAAAGGAAAGCTGACTATCTACTTGGGTCCCTAGATCCCTTATTTCTTTTTCAGATTTCAGGGGATTACCTCCTATGTTGTAGTTTGGAGGTACTCTGTTTATTCCAAAGAGGATTACTATGTATGTTTTTGCATTTAGCTTGAGACCATGGCTTTGACACCATGCATCAGTCTCATTTAGGCCCTTCTGGAGGATCTCCATGTCGGCCAGAGACTCTATTATAGCACCCAGTTTGCAGTCGTCCCCAAACTTAGTCAGCCACAGTCCATCCGTGCTTGCCTGTACTTCTGAGAAGTATATGCCAAACAGGAGGGGCCCCAGGACAGAGCCCTGAGGCACACCACTCGTTACTGGTCTGGATTCCCACATAGATCCCGCTACTCTTACTTTATGGGATCTGTCTGAGAGCCAATTTGCGATCCATCTTGTGACGTAAGGGTTTATGCCTAGGCTGGTGAGCTTATCAATAATACCTGAATGCAGAATGGTGTCAAATGTTTTAGCAAGGTCAAGGTAAGCCGTGTGTACCTCCTTTCCCTTATCTATAGCCTGAGTAACTGTCTCAAAGAAATCCACCAGGTTCAGGAGGCATGATCTGCCCTTGACGAAGCCAAACTGTGTGAGGTCCAGCGACTGGAGGTTCCCAATCTCTCCATTTATGAGTTCCTTTAATGATTTGCTCCATAGCCTTACAGATCAGACTGGTCAGGCTTATTGGTCGGTAGTTCCCAGGGTCAGGTGTTGCCCCACCCTTGTGTAACGGGACCACCGTTGTCATGCGCCATTCTATGGGCACATATCCTGTGGGGAGGCTGAGACTGAACAGGGTATTAAGATGTGGGGTTAATTCCTTTTGGAGCTCATGTATGACACAGCCTGGGACACCAACTGGTCCCATGGAGACAGTGTCTTTAGCTTTAGATAGAGCCTTGTTAACCAATGTATCAGTAATAATTGGACTTACACAATCCCCTGGAATGGTAATAGGCCCTGTAGGTGGTGGTGGTGGGGGGGGGGATTTGCACTGAACCTGTCAGCCAAGATGTTGGCAATGTCAGAAGGGTCAGTGTATTTTGTTAGATTTTGTACTAGCTCAGAACAGACCTGAGCATTGCCATTTAGGTTTTTGACGTAGCCATAGAAGGCCTTATGGTTATCCTTGGCATCCTTGGCAACTTTCTTTTCAAAATTAGCTTTAGTTGACTTGATGAGGGCCCTCAATTTCTTACTAATGCTGATCAGGGATGATTTTTCTACTTGAGATTTGGCCTTTTTTTGTTTAATCTCCTCCTTTTATTGTAAAGTTTGCTTATGGCCGGGGTCCAATAGACTGGTTTCTTCTTGCTTGAGGAAGGAGTCTTGGATTTATTTGGGATAGCACAGTCCATGCAATCCTGAAGATGCATATAGAGTGCCTTGGTGTAGGATTCCGGATCCTGGATATCATTATCCTTCTGCAAGGGAATAGTGAAGCTTTCCACTTCAGATGCAAGTAGTTTGAAGTTTGCTTTGGAAAGGTTTTTGACTATGGTTTCTTTGACTGGGGGAGGTGGAGGGGTGAGGATGTCCAGGGTTATCAGTTTGTGGTCAGATCTGACCAAGGAGGGAGTGATAATGGGTGTGGTACAATGGGCACCCATATTTGTGATGATTAAATCCAATATGTTGTCCCCTCCAGTGGGGGAACATACTAGTTGTTCAAGGGCATTTGAATTTATAAGTTCTATGAATCGCTGACCATAGGAGTTGGAACATTGGTAGTTCACCCAGTCTATACCAGGGTAGTTGAAATCACCCAAGATTATTGTGTTGGGTAGGACCTTTATATTTTCCAATGTCTCAAGGAATGCAGAGTGAGCATCTTGGGACATGGTGGGCGATCTATAACCAGCTACAACTTGAAATGTGTTTTTGCCTGCTGATAGTTGTGCATGGATGATCTCTGGGGCATCATGCTGCGCTACTAACCTGGAGATATGGGTATCCTTGATGAATATGGATACACCTCCACCCTTTGTACTGCAATCCGGTAACTGAGGCCGGAAGGTATGATATGAATTGTAACCTGGCAGTGCTGGGGTGCTCTCTTGAGCCTTGAACCAGGTTTCTGTCACTGCACAAACATTGATTTTCTACATGCTGAGGAGAGCCTCGAGTGTGTGCATTTTGAGGTTGAGACTTCTGGCGTTGAGTAGCATTACCCTTAGTTTTTGGTTACCTATGCTGATTACGGTGGTTGATTTGTCCTTTGAGCCTTGCCTAAAAAAGGCACTATGGGGATGGCAAGAGCCTTGGCCAGTATTTGAAAACCTAGGGGTGACAGGTGCAACCCATCTCTGGCAAAACAGCGAGGCTTGTCTATCATGTCATCCCAGGCAGACAGACACTGGATCACCTTAGAATGACACCAGAAGCTTAGCCAATTGTTGAAATTGATCATTTTGTCTTTGTATTGTGGTATCATTCTAGGTGAAGGTAGTATGCTACTCAAGGTCAGGGTCATACCAGCTTGGGCTACATGATCAGAGAGCTCCTCAATGTCTCTTTTCATGTACTCCAGGGAGGTATGTCTTAGATCATTCACACCAACATGTACAATGACAGTGTCATACTTGTACTTGTTCTGGAGTGACCTAAGTGCCTGGGTTATGTGGTGGATCCGAGCACCTGACAGGCAGCTGACAGTAACCTTCTCCTTGTTTAGCCTGGTGAGTGGAACATCCGTGTGCCTCACTACAGAGTCTCCTATTACTAGCGTGTTAGTATGGTGTTTTGCCTTAAGGGCTGTTGTGAGGCACACTGCTGAGGTGAATTATGTTTTCTGGCTTGTGTTTGGGGGTGCAGGTTGCTTGCTTGTCTGCTTTGGAGGGCACTGTTTCTTTTTCAGATTGGTACCTAGTGCCTCCGAATATGTTTTTGTGTATTTATGCGTATGTTTTGCCGGTGCTTGTTTTGTAGATTCATGTGTGACAGGTGGTGTGATGCAAGTGTGTCCCATATCCTCTTGACTGTCTGTTACAGTCAAGGGTTGAGAGTGCTTAGCCTCCAGTCTGGCTGTGTATTTGCATCTCTCACATGTGTTTGTGTCTAGAGGTAAGAGGAGAAGGTTGTCTGTATACATGAGTCAGTTGTGACATTGCCTCAGGATGCCCAATTCCACCATGGGCAGTCTATTCCAGAGATGGGGTAGCCACTGGGAGACAAACCTGTCTCTCCAGCAGGTTTTGTTGATGTCGCATATTAGATTCAGGCCTTTCAAGCAGGTAATGCACAAAGAGTTAGACTTATGGATATGGAGCACCTGTAGTAGGGCAGGGTCCAAGTTTGGCTTCTAGGTGAGACACAGATCAATCAGAGCAATATGCATGATACAGAGTAGTGATAATGATTTGAACCTGTCCACATAGGACAGGTGTTGAAGGCCATAGATTCCCTTTGTGAGATATTTCTGTGGCCTTTCCAGTTGGTGCAGATGATTGGAGAGGTACATACCAAACAGGGTGTTATACTCAATTATTGGTCTAATGAGAGAGGAGTATAGAGAGGTAATAACCTCCTTTTTTCTGCATGCAATTCCTTTACTTATGAGATGAGCCAAGCCAAAGGCTTTTCTGACCACTGTCACTACATGATGGTTAAATCTGACCTTGTTATCAACCTCAGTACCCAGGTCTCTCACAAAAGGTTGTGTGTTTAGGGGGTTGCCGTTGATGTGGTAATCAGAAGGGGCTGTGTTTCTACCAAATGGTATGATGATACTTTTTTTTTGTGTTTAGCTTAAGGCCATGACTTTAGCACCAGTCATTAGTTGCTGTGAGACCCTCTTGCAGTATGATAACATCATTAGGGGAGTCAATGACAACTCCCAACTTACAGTCGTTGCAAACTTGGTGAGCCACAGGCCTTTTGATTTTACCTGGACCTCTGAGAAGTAAATGCCAAACAGCAGGGGTTGCAGGAAAGATCCCTGTGGAACTCCACTAATGACAGGTCTGCTATCAGAGGTAGAGGTGCCTATTTTGACCTTGAGGGTCCTGTCTGTGAGCCAGTTGGTCAGCCACTTGATGAGACAGGGATTTACTACAAGTTGTACTAGCTTTTCAATGATGCCCGAGTGGGAGATTGTGTCAAAGGCCTTGACCAAGTCAGGATATGCTGTATGTACTGACTTTCCCTAATCTAGGGCCTTGGTGACAGTCTCAAAGAAGTCAACCAGGTTCAACAGGCAAGATCTGCCCTTAATGGATCCAAACTTGATGGTGTCAAGTGCTTGGAGATTGCCTATGTCCTTGTTTATGAGATCCATAATAATTTGCTCCATGACTTTACAGATCAGACTTGTCAAGCTAACGGGGCAATAGTTTCCAGGGCCTGTAGTTGCAACACCTTTATGCAAGGGGATGACAATGGCAGTTCTCCACTCTGCTGGAATGAAGCCTGTACTTAGGCTGTGGATGAATAGGGTGCTCAATGGCAAAGCTAGTTCTTGCTGGAGATGGTGTAGAATACAGGCTAGGATACTATCAGGTCCCAAGGAAGCTGTGTTCTTTGCCTTGGATACGGCCTTCAACACTTGATCTATGGAGATGTGAGGTGCAGGACATGTATCAGGGATGTTGAAAGAGCCTTTGGGGGAACAGGGGGGGTGAAGTTTGCACTGAACCTGCTAGCAGGTTGAGTAAGTCAAATGGATCAATGTAAGTGATACTGTTAAGTACTAATTTGGAGCAAACCTGGGACTTTGCCATGAAAGTTCTTGACATAACTGAAGAAGGCTTTGTGGTTTCCTTTTGTTTTGGAGGTTAGTTTAAATTCATAATTGGCTTTGGAGGTTTTAACTAGTGATCTAATTTGCTTGTTGAGGCTAAGGAGTAAGTTTTTCCAATTTGGAATTTGCTCCCTTTTACCCTTCGACAACAGTTTCTTCCTTTTGTTGTAAAGCCTGTTTAATGAGGATGTCCACCAAACAGTTTTGTGTTTCCTTGAGGAGCAGGTTTTAGTTCTGTTGGGTATGGATGAGTCCATGCAGTTGTACAGGTGCTTGTATACTGCATTGGCATACTAATCAACATAGTTGTCTGCATTCTCTGAGGGTGGTGGTTGTGTGAAGCTACAGATACCCTCCCTTAAGAGATTGTAGTCAGCTTTTGAGAAGTTTTTTAGCTTGATTACAACTGGGGGGGCGTGGAGGTTGGGTTTGATGGAAACTTCGAACGAGACAGTCCAATGATCTGATCTCACCAGGGAAGAATATACTATGGGAGTGGTGCAGCGGTCACCCATGTTGGTGAGAACCAAGTCCAGAATGTTATCTCCCTTTGTGGGAGATGAGACAAGCTGGTCTAGTGTGTTAGACCTGATGAAGTCAAGGAATTGTTGAGTGAGTGTATTTGTGCAGGAATAGTTCACACAGTCTATGGTGGAGTAGTTGAAGTCAACAAGGATCAGGGTGTTAGGCGGTACCTTAATGGAGTCAAGTAGATCCAGGTAAGAGGAGTGGGTGTCCTGAGACATAGAGGGTGGTCTATAACTAGCTATAACTTCCAGTAGTTAAAGCAGCCTCTGTACATCCAGTTACATGGATAGTAATACATGGTCTCTGTTAACAATTATGCATAGGTTGCTCTGAACTCGGGGTTGGAGGGTGCATTGAATTTTGATAAAATATCATGTAATTGGGTGCAGTTTGCTTTGGAATAGTTCCTAACTATTACAGGATTTGCTGGAGTTACTGAGTTGATTTTCATTTTGAAGGAGAGAGCTTTGTGGTCCGACCTCACCAGTGAAGACATGACATTGGGGGAAAGGGTGAATCAGCCTCCCATATTAGTGACTGTCAGGTCCAGTATGTTTAAACATCTTGTGGGAATGCTCACTATCTGGTCATGGGTATTTATGTTAATATAATCAGGAATCATTGTGCCTGCAAGTATGAGGCAGTTTATGTTACCCAGTCTATAGAGCAGTAGGCAAAGTCTCCCATGAATAGTGTATTTGGTTTAATCATGAGTGTCTCCAGTGGATCTAGGTACAAGGTGTGGGTGAGACTATGTTTATAGTGATTTGCAGGTGGAAAAATTCCAAGTCATTGTTCTGTTAAACCAATGTAGAGTTAGGCTTGTTGTTAATATAGACCAAGACTCCTCCACCTTTTGCTCCTGTCTGTACAGCTGATTGTCTATATGTATAGAAGTCATTGAAGCCTTGCACTGCTGGAATACTATCTGTGGATTTAAATCATGTCTTGCTAATGGCACAGATGTCTACATTCTCCATCATAAGAAGAACTTGTAGGGTGTGTAGCTTCTTGCTTAGGCTTCTAGCATTGAGCAATAACACCTTTATGTCTCTTGGGGTTTTATGAGCTATGCTGGTAGGTTTGTCAATTTGGCATTGCCTAAAACAGGCTCTAAGGGGATGGATGAAGTTCTAGCCAATATTTGGAAGCCTAGGGGAGACAAATGTAAACCTTCCTTTTCAAAATAACATGATCTGCTAAGCCTGTCCTCCCATGCTGAGAAATATTGAATCCCACTGGAAAGACACTAGAAACCAAGCAAATTATTGAAGTCAATCATTTTTTGTTCATATTGTGTCATCATCCTTGATGAAGGTAGAATGATGCTCAATGCAAAGCATATACCTGCCTGAGACAAATATTCAGACAGATCAACAATATCTCTCTTCATATATTCCAGGGAAGAAAGTCTCACATCGTTAATGCCTATAAGGATTATGATTGAATCATACTAGTACCTGTGGTTTAGTGACTTGCATGTGTGTGTTACTTGGCAAATCCTGGATCCAGATAAGCAATTAACCATTATATTCTACTTGTTCAGCGCAATGAGAGGGACATCTATGTATCATACCAATGGAAAATCCTGCGAGAGGAGTCCTGGGTAATATGTTAGCTTGACTTATGGGCTTTGCTATGAGGACTCCATTGGGTGCAGAAGTGTATGTGGTGCTTGGTGTTGCTTTTGGTGAGTACTTTAGATAGTGTTGGGGATAGGTCCTACTTTTTATAGGATTAGAGGATCTCTGAAGTTTGGAAAGATTGCTTTAGTGCCTCAATATAGGTTTTTCCATGTGTGTAGTAGGAACTATGTGTAGTGGATGTAGTGTGTTTGTTCTTGGCAACCTTGTTGATAGATAAATAACAACCTTAATTTTGACACCCATATCAACAATACTTTAAAACTGTTAAAAGAAAACTAGGCTCTCTCTACAGGATCAAATCCTTCCTCTCTACTGCAGCTAGAATAATTGTTGCTCACACCCATCTAATCTCTACTCTCCTCTATGCCTCACCCATATATACTAATCTATCTAAAAACAACCTTAATAAAATGGAAAACTACTACAATAACATAGCCAGATTTGCTACAGGCAACCCATTCAGAACCCACCACTGTAACAATTTAAAACAGCTAAGATGGCTTGAATTACAAAATCAGCTTAAATTCCACCAACTGACCATTGTCTATAAAACCCTTTTCCAACCTACAAATACCCCTATACGATCTGCCCTCATCATTCCCTACACTAATCTCAAGACCTTACGATCATCACATAAACTTCTTGCCAATATTTGTAAACCAAACAACAGGGCTGGGGACTTTCTCTTCTCTAATACTGTTGGAAAATCCTGGAACCCTCTCCCCAGTGAACTTTCCTCACTTCCCTCTATATCACTTTTCAAAACCAAACTGAAACTTTTCCTCAAAACACACTGGTTGTGCCCCTGTACTGTACATGACTGATCAGCTAGCTCTTCTTACTAGGTTCGGCCTACATTCCTCTTCTCAGTAATCAAGATCCTTTTCTTAATAACAACAAACTTTCTCCTTCGACATACTATTACTTACATCTTCTTAATTTCATTAATGTTAATACCTTTGTACTAATAAACTGTATATAATCAGCTGCCTTCTTGCTTATATATTATGTATTGAAACTGCATTTGCATTATACTTCGTATATCAGCTTATTTTTCACTATGTTATAAACTTCTGACCTCTTTGATTATTCTCACTAATGTACCTGCATTGTGCATTGTTTACTTTAATTTGTATATATGATTTTGTTATTGTTTTCATCGGCGCTTATCTCCCTGGGCCTCTACTGAAAATGGACATATATCCAGTTAGACTAGCCCAGTCAACAAATGTAAAATAAATAAATAAATATAAATAAATAAATTGTTTGTATGAGAGATTTTTGCCTTCAGTGAAAATGTGTATGTGCATCTCTCACATACTGTGTTTGTTTTTTATGATTAAATGGCTGTCTATAAACACAAGACAAATACTACATTGTCTCAAATGCCAATATCTGCCAAGGTGGCTATGGAGACATTTGGAAATTGCATATCCATGTTGTCCTGAATTGTATTTTGGGTGGGCTACTGTAGGTCATGTTTGGTAGAGGTCTCCTTGGATGATGTCTGGGGTAATGCTTTAGATTGTTGGGTTGCTAGACTGTGCTAAGATTTGATAGAGCTGCTGTTTAATGTGCAAACTAGCTGCTCTAAGCTTGTCTCCACACTATGGCTTTGTTTTAGCCACACTGGGTTATAGGTTTCCATTTTAAGGAAAGATTTATAGATAAAATTTACTTTCTGTGTGTTTATGTCTGCAAAGGATATTGCTAACCTCTTGAAGTAATAATATCAACAAAGACTGCTTGCAAATGTAATGTTACAACAAAAAAATCTACCTTGACAAGACAATTTCAAGTATGATGGACTTTTAAAATTGATGTCACTATCAATAAATAAAGCAGTAGCACTTTAAACAGTTAACTCAAGTACTAAATAACAAAATAAATCTAAAACAAAACCAAATAGTACTCCAAAGGACAAATGCCTCGTTGAAAAAAAAAAAGAAGCTTAAATAAAATAATCCAACAGTGTATACAACG